>NW_028120450.1:0-71566 GCF_965178545.1 Coloeus monedula
GAATTTATTTCCAAACCAACCACACCAGGACAAGGAGAACTAAAACAAATCCTAAAGAAACACCTTCCCCACCCCTCCCTCCTTCCCGGGCTCCCAGTCTCCGCCCGCAGTCCCTCCTCTGCCCTCCCTGCACGGCAATCGTGTCACCAGCCATGAACTTGGCTTTTGCCTCATCCCGGGATCTCTTCCCGGACAGGAAGAACTTTCCCCAGCACAGATTCAGGCTGTGGCAGCCTTTGAGGCTCAGGGTGTTTCTCCTGCAGCTCCTTGCAGGTCTCCTCTCCCCGTGCCGGCTCTCCTGCGCCACAGAACTCTGCCGGCTGCAGCTTTGCAAACGTCAGCTCCAGGTCTGGATGTTCCTGCACTATTTGCTCGAGGTCCTTGGGGGCTGCATCCGATCCACTGTTGTTGTGTTCCCTCTCGGCACGGAGCCCGTGGATCTGATGGCCCCTGGCCAGGGCCTGGCACAGGAGGTGGAACCTGGGTGCTGCTGCAGCGGCGCCGGGGGAGCCCCAGGACTCGCTGTGGCCGCTGTGGCAGCCGCAGCACAGCCCGTTCCCAGCGAGGAGCCCAGGGCTCCGTGGGGCTCTGCAGGACCTCGGCCCTGGGGCTCGTCTGCATCAGCCCGGGCAGCTGGGCTGGACTTGGCTTCGTTTGTGTCTCTGGCTGCCCTGGCACAGCAGCTGCCCAGCGCCCAGGGGACAGCAATGGGAGCGGGGCAGGTCGGGGTGAGCTTCAGTGTCTGTGCCCGGCAGAAATGCCAAAGCCTTCCCTAAGGAGCAGCAAGTGCTGCCAGAGCACAGGATGCTGCTGCTGCTGCTGCTGCTGAGCACGGGACGGCCCCAGGGCTGATGCCAGACAAAGCCGGGATGGGAGCCACAAACAACGGGAGGAGGGGGGGAAGGGCAGGAGAGGACGAGGAAGAGCGAGGGGGGAGGGCGGATGGAGGAGCAGGAGCGGGAGGAAGAGGAGAGATAAAAGGGGAGGGGCGGGAGGAAGAGGAGAGATAAAAGGGGAGGGGCGGGAGGAAGAGGCAGGACAGAGGAGGCAGGAAGAGGAGCCTCCACGTGCATCCATCGCTCTCTGTGTCCGCAGCTCTCGGCTCCCCCCATCCCGCAGGTGACCGGGTAGGGACAGCTCGCCCCAAATATCTTGGGCGGTCACTGGGGTTATTTTTGGGAGAGGGGATTTTTGGAGCTTGGAGGACTCCAGCACCGAGCCCCAAATATCTTTGTTGGTTCCTGGGGGAAGGGGGTTTGGTGGGGCAGGGGGGGAGGCGGATGTTTGGATCTTGCGGGGCTCCAAATGTGAGTCGGAAATGCCCCTTGGGGGATATTGGGGAGCCCCCGGCACGCGGGGTTTTTGGGGTCCCGGTGGCGGCTGCCGGGAGAAATGGGATGGGGCGGGATGGGGCCCGGGAAGGGTGGGATGTGGATTGGGGGGTGGGATGAAGTGTGGCGGAGGGGGCTGGGCGGGATGGGGCCTGGGCTGAGGCAGCCGAAGGTTGGGGATGATGAGGCCGGGGGGACCCCACTCCTGAGGGGCGTGCGGGGTATCCGGCAGCTCGGAGGGAGTTTTGGGGCACCCCTAATCCTGAGGGGGTGGTGCCGGCAGCGGGGGACACGTGGCTCCGGCAGCTCTGGCCCCAGCTGAGCCCCCCCCCGCCGCCAGCGCCCCCCGGAGCGGAATTTGGGGAGGGGGAGGTGGGGGCGGCCAGGCCGGGCCCCCCCGCGCTGTCCCGGCGGGGGCCGAGTGCGGGCGGGAGCCCCGCGGGGCCCGGCCCTGCCCGGGCACGGCTGATGCCGCCCGCCCGCGCTCCGCACTGGTCCGGACTGGTGCTCCCAGTGCCGTGCGGGGCGGGGCCGCTCTGGGGACCCCCCAGGGCACAGCGCGGCTGCTTTGGGGCTGTGGGCAGCGCCCGGCGCTGGGCATGGGGCGTGTGGGGGCAGCTGGGGCCGCACTGGTGGCACTGGTGGTGCTGGGAGCCCCCTCGGCCGCGGGGTGAGCGGTGAGAAGGGGGGCGGGTCTGGGACCCCAAATTGAGCGAAATGGGGAATGGAACCCCCAAAGTGAGCAGGAGGGGCCTGGAACCCCCAAAACCAAGGCCGGGGGAGGGGAGGTGGGGATTGGGGATGGGGAAGGTGCAGAAGGGGGGGGGGGGGCGATAGGGGCCTGGGAGCCCCAAACAAAGCGGGAGGGGGCTGGGACACCCAAATTGAGCTGGAATGGGGCTGTGGATTGGGGGAATGCTGAGAAAGGGGAGGAGAGGGGAGGGAAAGGTGGAGTTGGGGCAGAAGAAGAGCGGTTCCATGGGGGTCCAGCCCTGTCCCCCAGCACCTGAGGCCTGGAGCGATTCCCTGGGGCTCTGGGGAAGGGAGGGATCCGCACTGGGGGGGTCCCCAACCCCCCTGTCCATGCCTGGGGCTGATCGGGGCTCCCCCCACACAGCAGCCGGTGCTGCGGCAGCCGTGGGGCAGAGGGGGTGGGAAAGGGGGGGCAGGGTGGGAGTGGAGGAGGAGCGGGAGGGAGAGGAGGGAGAGAGGAGGAGGAGGAGCTGGAGAACCACGAGGTTCCACCGCCCGCCCACTGTGTCCGCAGCACCCCCAGCCCCGGTAGCATCTTCCCCCCCATCCTGCAGGTGAGCGGGGAGGGGGAGCTCACCCCAAATCTATCGGGGGGTCAGCAGGAGGGGTTTTTTTGAAGGGGTGTTTGGAGCTTGCAGATTCTGGAATCGAGCCCCAGATGTCCTTGCATGTCCCTGGGAGGGATTTTTTGGGCCAGAGGGGATATGTGGGTCTTGCAGGACTCCAAAGCTGAGCCATAATTGCCCCTTGGCAGTCTTGGGGGTCCATGTGAGGATCACCCGGTACTTGCAGGGTGGGACATTGGCTTTGGGGATCCCCAGGAGAGCTGGGGGCTGGAACACGGGACCCCTGGAGTGGGGAGAGCAGAGAGGGACGATACCAGAGCTGGGGGACCCCAAAGAGCCTGGAGGGGTGGGGGGGCCTGGAGATGAGGTGGGGCTGGGACCCCTCAGCCCTGAAAGGGGGGGTGAGGAGAGAGGGGAGCCTCAAGTGCCTGGAGTGGAGGGAGGCTGAAGAGGGAGACCCTGGGACCTCTGGGAGCCAAAGCAGAATCAGGAAAAAAGGGACCTGTGGGACCCCTGAAACCCCCAGCATCCCTAAGCAGGACCCCGGAGAGGGGGATCCCCAGGACTCACGGGACCCCCAGCAGCCCTGACAAGGGGGACCCCCAGAACCCAAAGTGAGGAGACTGGAAAGGGGGAACTCCTGGAGGATTCTTCTGGAGTCACTGTCAATTTTTTGTTGGTTTTTATGGACACCGGTGACATCTAGAGATGGACTTGAGCAGTAGGAAGCCCCAACCCAGGACACTCATCCCTAGTTTCTCCCCAAACCAGGATTTCCCATTCCCAGCCCTTGGCCAGATGAAGGAGGAGGCTGTGAGGAAGAGGAAGATGCCCCGGGAGCCCCAGGCAGGTGAGGAGGAAGTCAGTGCCCCTTTCCCCTCTCTCCTGCTCCATCTCCCAGCCCAGCATCGCCCCCGGCTGCAGGACAACCCCGCTGCCGACACCGTCCTGCCGGGGACGGACTGGGGGGATCTCCTTGCCCTTCCCTGTGGCACGGAGGCAAATCCCATCCTCTCCTTGTCCTTCCTCCCCAGACAAGGAGCTGAGCACGGAGCCCAGGGAGGACAAATCCCCGCGGCAGAACCTGGTGGGAGAGGCCGTTTTGAGCGGCTCCACGGCGCAGGAATCCAACGGGGAGGAAAAGCCCCGGAGATCCCGCAGGAGGAGGGGCTGCAAACGCAGCCCAGGGTGCTCTGAGGAGGAAAGACCCACCCTGTGCGGGGAAGGCGGCCGGAGATGCAGCCAGAGGTCAGAGCTGGTGGTTCATGAGCAGCTTCACAATGGGGAGAAGCCCCACAAGTGTGGGGAATGTGGGAAGAGCTTCAGCCGGAGCTCCCACCTGATCGTCCACCAGATGATCCACACTGGGGAGAGGCCCTACGAGTGTGGGGAGTGTGGGAAGAGCTTCAGGTACAGCTCCCACCTGATCCGCCACCAGATGATCCACACCGGGGAGAGGCCCTACGAGTGTGGGGAGTGTGGGAAGAGGTTTCACACCAGCTCCCATCTCCTCCTGCACCAGCAGATTCACACGGATGCGAGGCCCTTCCGCTGCCCCGACTGCAGGAAGGGCTTTAGGTACAACTCTAACCTCATCAAGCACCGGCGCATCCACACCGGGGAGAGGCCCTACGAGTGTCCCCAGTGTGGGGAGAGCTTCAGACAGAGCTCTCACTTGACCAGACACCAACGGAGGTACCACTAAGGGAAGCCCTGCGAGTGCCCCGACTGCGGGAAGAGCTTTGTCCTCTGCTCCAACTCCATCTCCCATCAGAGGAGCCACGTTTGGCAGAGCCCTGGTGACCCACATTCCCTGTGATCCAGGTTGGGAAGAGCCCTGGCTGGTGCTCTCCACGTTCTCCTGGATCCCCGTAGGCACCTGGGTGAATGCAGGGGCAGGAACATCCATCGGGACTCTGATTGAAATCGGAAATTCATTGGGAAGAGCTCTTGTACTGACTTCACAGCATAAAAATTCTCACCTGCTCTGTCCAATTGTTTCTTTTTGTGCCACCCAGCAACCCTGGATGATCTTGGAGGTCTTTTTCAACCTAAACACTTTCCTCCTTCATCCCATCACAACAACCATAATTGGGGTAGAAATAAAGAAATTAAACAAAGGTATCTAAAGTGGCACCATTTTAGCAAGATTTGGGGGTGAATTTGGGGTTGGTTCAGGGGAATATTTGGGAGAATTTGGGTGTTGTGATGCCATGGGTTGGGCAGACGGGGCCACAGTCTCATAGTTGTGGGGGCAGAATGTGTCCACCTGAGCCCGTCTGTTCTCCAGGAATTCTGGTTGTCTGTCGAAATTCCTGTCCTGGGTCTCCCCCTTTGGGGTGTGGCCCTCAAAGTGCCCAAATCGCTGCTGAAGTGCCTGAGCTGCTCCTGGCCGTGGATGTTCCTGTCCCCCAGCCTGTCCTGGTTGGTGCCATAAAGGGTGGGAGGGGATCAGGGGGGCTCCTTGGGGGACTGGGCTGGGCTTTTGTGTCTCTTGAGGGCATTTGTGGTGCTTGGAGGGGCCTTTTGGAGTGGTCTCTGAGAGAGTTTAAGTGATCTTGGCAGGGCTGTGTGTCTTGGAGAGAATTTTGTGGTTCTTGGGGTCATTTATGATGCAGGGAGTGGTTGGGGGGGTTCCTGGCCGGGAGCTGTGGGGTGATTTGAGGGGTCTGGGAGTGGCTGTGGGGCTGGGAGGGGGTTTTAGGGCAGATGTGACCTCTCTCCCAGACCCCAAAGCTGCCACCAGACCCCACACCCCAAGATGCTGCCAGGGCTGGCGGCTCCATGTTGGGGTTCATCCTCCTGGCACTGCACGAGAAGGTGAGGGGGGGTCCCCAGGGGCCGTGTGTGTCCCCCCAGAGCGTGTGTGACCTCCCCCATGCCGGTGTCACCCCCTTTTCCCTGCCCACAGGGCTCCTGAGGCAGCCCCTGCTGCCCCGGGAGGGAATTTGGGGAGGGGGCAGAGGGGGTGCGCAGCCCCCGCCGGGGGATGACCCCGGCCCAGCGCCCTTCGTTCAGCACCGAGCTGGGCTTGGGGCCGCAGGAGGAAGAGGCCGATGGGAAGCAGATCCTGCAGGGGGGACAGGGCTTGGGCTCAGGGCAAGGTCCTGCCCTGCACACCTGGCTCAGGTGTGAGCCTGCCCCGGGAAGGGAGCGGGACATTGCCATCCCCACGGATCAGGGCTGGGAGCAGCGCTGGGAGCACGGACATGGAAATCCTGGGAGCCACTGGGACCGCCCTGGGGGGTGAATGATCCCCCCCAGCACCTTTCCAGGCCGCCCTGCGAGCTGAGAAATGCTCGCTGGGCCTCGGCCTTGGCCAAGAGCCCCCGGGCTCAGCTGCTCTGAGCTCAGGCGCTGCCGGCTCCCGCAGCCCGCCCAGGGCCGCCCTGCCCGTGCCGGGGCTGTGCTGGAATTCTCTGCTGCTGCTGGGCCACTCGGGGGCTCTGGCCCAGCAGGAAAGGTGACCCTGAGCCAGGAGCTTTCCTTGGCCGCAGCAAAGCCTCGGCACGGAAAGACCTTCCCAGTGCTGGGCCCTGGGCCGGGAGGGATTGTGCCACCAGAGCTGTCCCTCCATTTCTTCTGCCAGGCAGCTTTAGCACAGGAGAAGTGGAGAAGGCAGAGCTGCCTCTCAGCTTTCCGCAGTCCTGCAGAGCAATCCTGTGTGGGAAGCAGCCTGGGAACAGGGTTGAGGTGCCAGGGCAGGGGAATTGAGAGCCCTTTCCTCCACCGTGGGCCCAGGCTCTGGCCCTTGCCCTTTGCAATGGCCCTGCAGCTGCCAGAGGGGCCTTTTTGGCTCAGCTGAGAGCAGTCCTGCTGCAAGGCTGTCCTCGAGCTGCTTGGGCTGCACATGTGCCCAGGGAATGCTCATTGCTTGCAGTCTCAGGCGCTGTGGGTGTGCAGGTGTAACTACTGCAGGAGGGAACAGCTCTGCTGGGGGCAGTTCTCTTTTTCTTGGTGGTTTTTCTGTTGAATGAACGTTCCCTGCCAGCTGTGGGCAGAGCTGTGTAGCTGTATGTGCCACTTGTGTGTGGCACTGTGGCTCAGGAGGTGGCCAAGGGGAGCTTGGCCGAGGTGTGGGCAGAGGAATGGCCATCAGGCCAGGCTGGGGGGTCAGCGGCCGGTCAGTTGCGTTGCGTGGCCGCGGCTCTGGAGGCTTGTGTGGGAGCGTGTGCAGGGCTGGAAGGCTGGGGCTGCCGCCGCTGTGTCCCAGAGCCGGGAAGGCCGGGGCTGGCCCGGCCCTGGCCCAGCCCCGCCAGCTCTGGCAGCTGCCGGCGGGGACACAAAGGGCAGCTCCGAGCTGCGGCCGCTGCGCTGCGGCCGCACAAAGGCAGCGCCCGCAGAGCTCCAGGGCAAGGTCCTGGCCCTGGCTCGGGGCTGGGCCGGGGCCAGCGGCAGAAAATCAACTTGCAGCTTGGGCCCCGCAGCAGGGAGGAGCAGCAATTGCTGGCTGAGAGAGACTCTTGCCAAGGGCCTGCGGGGCCGGGCCCCAGGGAACGGCTTCCCGCTGCCCGAGGGCAGGCTGAGATGGGATGTGGGGCAGCAATGGTTCCCTGGCAGGGCGCTCAGGGCCTGGCCCAGGCTGGCCCCAGAAGCTGCGGCTGCCCCCGCATCCCTGCAAGTGTCCCAGGCCGGCTCGGCCATTGGGGCTTCCTGCCCAGGAGGGCTGGGCTGGGCTGGGCTGGGGCTGCTGAGGGCGGGATGGGCTCTGCCTGAGACAGCTGAAGGCTGCACATGATGAGGCCGGGGGGACCCCGTTCCTCAGTGGGTTCTGGGGTATCCCACATTCCTGAAGGGATGTCAGGGTATGTCCCGTTCCTGAGGCAATTTTGGGGTGCCCCCAGTGCTTCGGGAGGGGTTGTGAGAGGGGGTCTCTGGTGCTTGGAAGGGGGACCTATTGTCAGGGATGTGGGGAGCCCATTTTGGGAAGGATGCTGCTGTTTCTGGCAATGTTGAGAGGTTCTGAATGGCCGGTGGGGCCCTGGCTCTCATTTTGGGACTTGAGGTGAGCCCATGGGCACAGCAAGGGCTGAGGAGAGGTTCCAAGCTCCCATTTGGGATGGAGGGATTGAGCGGGTGCCTGCAATCAACTCAATGCCAGCCCCAGTGTGTCGATGGCAGCCCCAAATGGCTCGATCCGTCAGCCCCAAGGCCCAGCTGTGGGGAGTCAGGAAGCACAGAAGGGGAATTGGTGTCCAGGAGGGCTGGGATGGGATGGGGATGGAATGGGATGGGTGGGGGTGGCATTGTTGGGGTGGGATGAAGTTTGGGAGGAATGGGGTGGTGTGAGAGATTGGTTACGTGAAAAGGGACATATAGATTCGGGATATACAGATTCTTTGCAGCTTACTGATCTGAGAAGCTGGCTACGTGAGAACGGGCACATAGACCCTTGCAGCTAGCTGAGCAAGGTCTCATAAGACAATGCACCACACATCCTGTGTAACAACCGAAGTTACAGAATATTACATGTATCTTGCTCAGTAACTGAACCACCATTGAGCCTTACTGCTGAACTATGGGTTTATTTGCAGAGCCAGCAAGGTTAGGTTTTGGCAGCAAAACAATGGACATCTGTGGTTAGAAGGCCAGGGAAAAAGGCAGAACTGCTGACCACGAAAGGGGGTCTAAGGAGGGGTTTAGAATCAGCTTAGTCGACGTGAACCACTTAGAATGCGCCGTTACAAATATGCATAAAGCCTATCATTGTTAGTATATAAGGAGTTCTGGTACAATCAATAAATCGGATTCCAGCTGATCACTCATATTGAGCGTCTGGGTTTCCCCACTATCGCGACAACAGAGTGCGTTGTAACATCACAGGGTGGCTGTATGACATCAGAGAGTCAGCTGTGACATCACAGAGCAGCTGTGTGACATCACAGAGAGGACTGTGACATCACAGGTGGTGTGACATCACAGAGTGGCTATGACATCGCAGGGTTGCTATGTGACATCGCAGACTGAGCTGTGACATCGCAGATAAGGCGGTGATATCACAGGGCAGAAGTCTGACATCATAGAGGAGACTATGACATCACTGATTGGTTGTGACATCACGGAATGGGTTGTGACATCCCCCCCACAAACTCCGGCCCAGGGACTCCCCAGGATATTTGGGCCAAGCTCCCCCTCCCCATCACCTGTGGGATGGGGGGATCGATGCTCCTTGGGGTGAGGGGCCTGCAAATTCTGGGACCGCTGGACCCACGAGCTCCCTCCTCTTCCTCCACCTTCTTCTCGTCTTTCTTCATCCGTCCTCCTCCTTCTCCCTAATCCCACCTCCTGCTCCTCCTCTCTCCATCCTTTCTCCTGCTTCTTCTTCCCCCCTTCTTGTCTTCCATCCCTCCTCCCCTGTTCCCCAAGCCCCTCACATCCCACGGGAGGAATGGGAATGGAGCCAGGACAGGTCGGGATGGGCAGTGCAGGGCTCTGGGCTGCTCCCAACCCCTGGGGTAACCTGGCCAAGGGAAAAGATGCAAAATTGGTGGGTGGAGATAAAAACTTGGTGTTGTGGTCACCCTGGGTGGGGACTTCCACCCCTCTGGTCTCATGTCAGGATGGAGAGGGGAGCAGGGAATGCAGAGACTGATGGGAGATCCCAAGGGATTTTAGGGGCAGGACGAGGGCTGCTGTGAGTTCTTGTTGGGAGAGGTCAGCCCGGAGACCCCAGAGTGTTCCCAGGGCCCTGGGATGGAGAGTTGTCACCACCTTCTGCTTCAGGTGGTGGTTCTGGAGGGACCTGGGCTCCTTGGGGCTCTTCCTGCAGCCGAGAACTTGTAGGGAACCTCCTCCAGGTGGCTCCTCCAGGTGTTCCAGGGGCTTGGGGCTCACGGTGAAGCCCTTCCCAGAGTCTGGGCATCCATAGGGGCTCCCCAGTGTGGATCCCCTGGTGTCTGGGGAGGCTGGAGCTCCTATGAAAGCTTTTCCTGCCCTCCTGGCCCCTGTAGGGTCTCTCTCCTCTGAGATGGCACCTCTGGGCAAAGCTTGGGCAGACACAGGACTTCTCCCCCACTTGGATCCTGTGCTGGGAGATCAGCTCCGTGCTCCGGCCAAAGCTCTTCCCACAGGAGATCAGTCCCCTGCAATGATGGCAACTTTGGGCTTCTCCAGAACCCCTCCCACTCCTCTGGAGGTCCCACCCCCCATCTTTCCCCTCCTCCACCCTTTTCCCATCATCCCCCAATCCTCATCCACCAACGGACCCCACGAAGGGGAAGGGTCCCACTCCCTTTTTCCTCCCTCTCTCCGATATCCCCCTCTCCTTTCTCATCCTCCCCCAAAGCCTCCGTGTCCCACGTACCTGGTTTGGGGCTCTCAGTTCCCTCTCCCACTCAGTCTGGGGAGTCCGATCCCCTTTTCACTGCTCTCCCCCTCTTTAAAACGGGTCTCCCTTTCCCCCCCCCCCTCACCCCAGAGCTCCTCGCCCGCGGCCGGGGGGCTCCCAGCACCACCAGTGCCACCAGTGCGGCCCCAGCTGCCCCCACCAGTCCGGACCAGTGCGGAGCGCGGGCGGGCGGCATCAGCCGTGCCCGGGCAGGGCCGGGCCCCGCGGGGCTCCCGCCCGCACTCGGCCCCCGCCGGGACAGCGCGGGGGGGCCCGGCCTGGCCGCCCCCACCTCCCCCTCCCCAAATTCCGCTCCGGGGGGCGCTGGCGGCGGGGGGGGCTCAGCTGGGGCCAGAGCTGCCGGAGCCACGTGTCCCCCGCTGCCGGCACCACCCCCTCAGGATTAGGGGTGCCCCAAAACTCCCTCCGAGCTGCCGGATACCCCGCACGCCCCTCAGGAGTGGGGTCCCCCCGGCCTCATCATCCCCAACCTTCGGCTGCCTCAGCCCAGGCCCCATCCCGCCCATCCCCCTCCGCCACACTTCATCCCACCCCCCAATCCACATCCCACCCTTCCCGGGCCCCATCCCGCCCCATCCCATTTCTCCCGGCAGCCGCCACCGGGACCCCAAAAACCCCGCGTGCCGGGGGCTCCCCAATATCCCCCAAGGGGCATTTCCGACTCACATTTGGAGCCCTGTAAGATCCAAACATCCGCCTCACCCCCCGCCCCACCAAACCCCCTTCCCCCAGGAACCAACAAAGATATTTGGGGCTCGGTGCTGGAGTCCTCCAAGCTCCAAAAATCCCCTCTCCCAAAAATAACCCCAGTGACCGCCCAAGATATTTGGGGCGAGCTGTCCCTACCCGGTCACCTGCGGGATGGGGGGAGCTGAGAGCTGCGGACACAGAGAGCGATGGATGCACGTGGAGGCTCCTCTTCCTGCCTCCTCTGTCCTGCCTCTTCCTCCCGCTCCTCCCCTTTTATCTCTCCTCTTCCTCCCGCCCCTCCCCTTTTATCTCTCCTCTTCCTCCCGCCCCTCCCCTTTTATCTCTCCTCTTCCTGCCGCTCCTGCTCCTCCATCCGCCCTCCCCCCTCGCTCTTCCTCGTCCTCTCCTGCCCCTCCCCCCCTCCTCCCGTTGTTTGTGGCTCCCATCCCGGCTTTGTCTGGCATCAGCCCTGGGGCCGTCCCGTGCTCAGCAGCAGCAGCAGCAGCATCATCCTGTGCTCTGGCAGCACTCGCTGCTCCTTAGGGAAGGCTTTGGCATTTCTGCCGGGCACAGACACTGAAGCTCACCCCGACCTGCCCCGCTCCCATTGCTGTCCCCTGGGCGCTGGGCAGCTGCTGTGCCAGGGCAGCCAGAGGCACAAACGAAGCCAAGTCCAGCCCAGCTGCCCGGGCTGATGCAGACGAGCCCCAGGGCCGAGGTCCTGCAGAGCCCCACGGAGCCCTGGGCTCCTCGCTGGGAACGGGCTGTGCTGCGGCTGCCACAGCGGCCACAGCGAGTCCTGGGGCTCCCCCGGCGCCGCTGCAGCAGCACCCAGGTTCCACCTCCTGTGCCAGGCCCTGGCCAGGGGCCATCAGATCCATGGGCTCCGTGCCGAGGGGGAACACAACAACAGTGGATCGGATGCAGCCCCCAAGGACCTCGAGCAAATAGTGCAGGAACATCCAGACCTGGAGCTGACGTTTGCAAAGCTGCAGCCGGCAGAGTTCTGTGGCGCAGGAGAGCCGGCACGGGGAGAGGAGACCTGCAGGGAGCTGCAGGAGAAACACCCTGAGCCTCAAAGGCTGCCACAGCCTGAATCTGTGCTGGGGAAAGTTCTTCCTGTCCGGGAAGAGATCCCGGGATGAGGCAAAAGCCAAGTTCATGGCTGGTGACACGATTGCCGTGCAGGGAGGGCAGAGGAGGGACTGCGGGCGGAGACTGGGAGCCCGGGAAGGAGGGAGGGGTGGGGAAGGTGTTTCTTTAGGATTTGTTTTAGTTCTCCTTGTCCTGGTGTGATTGGTTTGGAAATAAATTCCATTCATTTCCCCAGCTTGGGTCTGTTGTGGCCCTGGCAGTGAGCAGTGAGTGAGCTCTCCCTGCCCCGATCCCAGCCCACGAGCCTTTCCTTCAGTGCTCTGTGTGCTGCAGCTGTGAGCAGAGTGCCAGAGCGGCTTTGGTGGCCCCGGGCACCCGGCCAGGGCCAGCCCAGCGCAGCGGTGCCTGCAATTCATTCCCTCGGCTGCAGCGCTGAGCGGCCGCAGGGCGGGTCCGGCTGCGCGGGCAGGCGGCTCCAGAAGCACCAACTGCGCCCCACGGGACAGGAGGAGGAGGCAGGGGGTGCCGGGGGAATCTCCTTCCTCCGAGCCGGCAGGGCCAGGCGGGAGAGACTGGAGAGAAGGAAACGGAGAGGAGGGACGAGGCTGGAGCTGTGGAGAGCTGCAGGGATCCGGGGCAGCCGGGAATTTTGTTTTCCAAATCTCTGGGGCGAAAGGAAGCGCTGTGAAATCCGTCATGGAAAAGAGAGGAGAAATAGCGATTGATGGAAACCGACACCCCTTGGGACTCAGTTTCTCCCTCTGCATTGCAAAAGCTGACAGACCCCAGCGCCGACGGACACCCGTCCCCGGCGTCACGGCCCAAGGGATCGGAGCTGCGGCTGGCGGGGCTGGAAGCTCCGTCCAGCAGCTCCGCTGCCGCCCCCAACCCTCGGGCTGGACCGTGGGGTCTGGGACACAGCCCCGTGCTGGGGGGCGGCAGCGGGAGCCGCGGGGCCCGGCCCGTGGGGGCGGCCGGGCTGGAAAAGTGCGCGGGGCCCCAGCGCGGTGTCCCGGTCTTGTTCCTCACCTTAACACAATGTCTTCAACTCCCTGCGTGCCCTTCATTTAATCAGCATTTCCTAAATGCTGACCCATCCCATCATCATCTCTACCCAGAACAGAATTTCCCAGGCCATTCCAAGTCCTTTATAGTTCTGAAAATACTGGGGCCAAGCCCTACCCGTGATTTCCCCCACCCCCGCCTCCATGCAGACCTTGTTGTCACCCAGCACCAGGATAGTTCCCACTGCCCCAGGTCTGCGTTTAGCAAAGCCAACAGTACTTCTACCACTGCTTTCTGCAAGACCCCAATTGAGTCTTTACATTTCAACATAACCAGATGATGTCTACTTAGCATGAAATGTAGTTCCTGTCCAAGAGTTGCATGTCCCAAGCAATTTCTTAGCAGAATAAATTTTAAATCCTTTGGGTTTCAGTGTTTGGAAATCATCTGCTAGTGTATATAGCAACTTCACTACATTCTTATTTTCATTATCTCTGTAGAGCTAAGGAATTCCAATTATGAGAGGCTCTATTCTGTAAGCTCATTAAAAGTTAATATCCACCACAACACTGTCTATTTTATTGGTTCTTTGCAATTGCTTAGCAAAGAAAATAAGCACCAGGCTTTTAAAGAGAGAGACACACTTTCTTACATAGAAAGACACAATCTTGTTGCCACCAAAGCACTCACACAGGTGAAAGTCACAATTTTCCTGCCTCTTCCTTCCTTTCCAAACCAGTGCAGCATGAGAGAAAGCAGCTGTTTCCCGAGGCCGATGGGTCACAGACAGGTAAGGTGACATTGAGGCTTGTTCCTCAGAGGCAGTCAGCAAGCAGCAGATGATGATCTCAAGGATCCAGGTGACACCATCACCCTCTCAAGGGAGGAATCCTTTAAGCAAGCACATTGCTCATCACTTCCATCCTGCTTTGGTTTAATGAACCAGCTCTTCCTGGCAATGAGCAGCAAGGGGATCTAATTTGACTGTTGCTATCCTTTTACATTTTATTCAATCATTCCATCAGAACAGGCATTTTACTTTTGTTTCAGTTACTCCAGAGGACCTTGGCACAAAGCAAAATGAAGTCAAATGAGAAATAGCTAGCTTAAATTTATATACACCAACAAATCATGCTGTGTTTCAACAAGTGTAAGAGAGACGTGGGACTTTCCTTCCCTCTGAGCAGCTGCAAGCATAAAAAAAGCAATGATGCAACGTTCATTAATAAAACTTTCTTAGAAATCTCTTCTTATGGACAGATTCAACATCTGCAGGAGATACCCAAAACACACTCATTGTGCTGCACTTCCCCTTTTCCATTCACGTGTTATATATACTGAAAATATGTTACCGAGTAGCTATGAACACACCATGCTCCCAGATTTTCCCTAAGTAAAACATGTATCTGTGTATGTTATAAATGATCAAACACAAGGGAGAAAAGCCTGGCACAGATACTGCAGCAAAGGAAATTCATCACATTACAGATCTCCCCTTATACAGAGATTGGCCAGGACTTTGATCAGTGATGGGAAGGAATTTCTCATCTTCCCATTTACAGCACCTGAGGCAAGAGGGACCCAACACCTTAAGCGGTGTCCAAGATAGCACAGAAATTTAAACAGAGCCATTTACAAAGGGCAGCAACTCAGCTGGCCAGTTCACACCTCAGATAACTATCTGCAGAACCCAGAGCAACACAATACTCCAAGGAGCAGTGAGATAGCCAGAAGGTTCTCAGCTCAAGAAAATCAAGCAAGAACAGGATGTTCCTTAGCCTGGCTAACCCAGATAACATCTCCCAGCCATTAGCATGAGATGAAACAGAAAGAGAGAGGTTGAAGCACTTGCAGTGTACAGATACTGCCCGAGGGAAATGTGACAGGTGACCTACAACATAAAAAATGCACTTAACTGTAAAAACTAGGAAGTGAAGCTAAAAATGAGAAAAATTAGAAGCTGTTCTTGGATATGCAGTAAAAAGCACACTGACATCATAAACGGGAGAAGGAACACAAAAGCACCCAGCTGTTCAAAAGCTGTGCTATTAAGGTACAAAGAAATCAATGTTTTTTTAAAGAAAAAATCCCTCACAAGGTGAATGAGCTCAGTAACGCTCATACCAATATTATTTGTTAGAAAAATCATCTGCTCCAGTGCCTGAAGCAAAAGGTTTGCCATTTATTCCATCATTCCTTCAAATCCAGGGATTAGTGAGAACTTCTTAACAAATTCCTGCCTTGCCTTATGGTCCTTCAGCTTCACCAGGGCCAAAGCTTGCTGCTCAGAGTCAGTACAGGAATCCCTGTGGTGTTACCATCCTCTCTGAGTGAGAAAAGCACTCGAGATGGTGAACAAAGAGATGGGGCAGTTTCCTGATGCCTGAGAAGGATGTTCTTAAGATAAACAAAATTGCCCAATCAAAATTTATAAAGAAATGACATTTATTATGTGACCGAAATATCGGTTTTAAAAGCCACGATGGAGAAAAGCAGCTCCGAGCCCGGGGTCGGAGCTGGGTGAACACGCATAGATCTGATCTCTGTCGCACCAGACCTCCCAAGTTCACGGATGCTGCTTTGGCTGGTCCCTTCTTATACATTTTTTGGGCAGAGTCTGAATTAATTCTATTCTTCTCGTCATTTTAGCATATTCATGAAGTTTTCTTGTCCCGGAGTTGGGCTGCGCAAAGCCTTTCCTGGATCCCAGGAATTGTCCATCCTGGGTGATGAGTGGGCCATTTCTGCTGATGAATGGGCCATCTCTGCTTCCTGGAGCAGTTATTTTTAGTTCCCGGGATGTCCGATTCCTTATCAGATGAGATGTAGATATCAGAAGGTGGCAATCAAGTCGTTATGGTGCAAATGTCCCGGTGATAAGATCTAACCCCACCTGGGTGGAATCCTCACTTATTGTGAGAGAACTTCTTTTAGTGTTGTGAAATTTTTCCCTCAGCCAGGCTGCTGAAGGGATTTTGAAACTCGGTCTCTGTAGGGTCTGATTACACTCCAATTTTATACATAATAGCACGAATTACATACCTTATTTATAACGTTCTCAACTCAGTGGCACAAAGTCTGCTTTTGTTCAGACAGGAATGAAGAGGAAAAATGGCAGAAATTCATAACAGGGACGATGAGGAGAAACATTGGGCTGTGCACACATTCAGTCCAAGCAACATCAATGCCAGGTGTGGTTTAAAATTCACGTTTGTGCTTTATTAAAGCCACGCACTGTATTTATGGCTCTCAGTGAATTCTGTATCCAAAAGGGACACGTTAGCTGATTCAAAATTAGTTGGATTTCTTTCCTTCTCCTGTAGCAGTGCCAGTAGGAGAGGTAACAAAGGCAGTTCCCTGGCCTTCAGACATTGCACAGAAGTGGGATCCATAGATACAAACTCAGGCAGCCAAACTGCAGGTATTTCATTCAGGGCCTAAGACATGAAGCTAGGCTTCTTTTAATAAATCACGGACAGGGATGAGCTCCTGACATTAATATTGCACTCCTCCCTCTTTCTGCTGAGACAGTCTGGCCAACACGAATATCCCTAATACAGATCCAGGGCTCTGGTATAACAGCCACCCCAAAAAGCCATAGTTCCAGCTACCTTTCCTTTCTTTGCATCATACCAGGAGGAATCAAAAGGAATGAAACCTATTTCATTTATTATTACAGGTGAGAACCCCTCTAAGGACATAGGAAGAGAAGTTGTAGTTTGTAACCTTGTTCTCCATCTAGAAGTAAAACAGGGGCTGGTGTGAGGCAACGAGGGCAACAGAGAAAAGAAACTGAGGGATGTGAAGCCAAATTTTCAAGCATTCCAGGCAATCACACCACTCAGGGACAGTCTACAGCTCAGCAAATCACATGCTGGAATGCAGTGGAGTATGGAGTAGGGCAATAGGGAACTGCGGAACAAAATAGGTGCTACAGCCTCTTGTGCTCAGGCTCTTAGCCCAAAGTATGTTCCAGCTCCAACTGAAGGGCATTCTGAAACAGAAGAGCACTGACCTTTTGATTTTGGCAGTTCACAGTTCTCAGACAGCAGAACGTCTGTGGCTCCTCTCATCATTATTTTTGCTGTTTTCACTACTGGCCATCAAGTTTCCTGCAGTAGCCATCCATGAACCCCGGATCACTACTACATTAATAACACAGAACATGGCTCTCAGAGTGCATTAGTGAGGTACCAAGAGAAAACCCAAATGATGATCCTCCTCACTGAAAAGGTAACAGACAAAAAAAATAAAAGTGTGAAAATACTTTTTAAAAGATGGCTGAAATTAGGCAAATTCTTAAAATTAAGTAAATGTCTGAAATGAAATTTAAGCAAATTTAACTGTTGCAAAGTATTCTGAATACACATACAGTACAATATACTAGAGTCCAGAATTAGAAAAATTTCCAGTCATGGAAATATGGGGTAAGGGATATGTTTATTTGGAACAATGAGTTCAGCAGAGGTCTCTTTGCTACAAATATCTTGAATTTAATTCTTCTGCCTTGATACAATCTCCTGAGAAAATAAAAAAATAAAATAAAAATCCTACAGGAAAAACTTGTGTTGGGTGCAATCTCTTCACTCATACCTGATACAAAAGTCTAATTTATTTTCTTGATTTATTGTCTTAAGGCGAATGAATTAATTATTCTTCCACTCAGAAGTCTATGGCATCAATCCTTGAGTTGAATCAGAGAAAATTCAATCTCTCATGAGTTCCCACTCCATTTATTTTTCTTGTAAGTGTTCTGTTTTGTTGAAGTGAAAGCTCCTCTGGACTCAGGCCCAGAGGGAAGCCAAAGCACAGGGGTTGAATTAAAACCTTTGGACAAGCTGAGATACATGAAGTCACACCAAAGTGAAATAGAAATACAGATTTTTTAACCTTTAGTAGAAATATATGCTAAGTGCCTTAAACATTGAAAAGTTGCAGCAGAGACCTTAAACACAGTTCTTACTGCAGCAGGGTTACCTTTTCACAGAATTCTTTACTTTAGACAAAATATGGATAGAATGACACTGTTCACATTTTTTAGATAGAGCATTCACGTAAACAATAAGAGCTGATAGAAACTGCATCCACAAATCTGTGTAATACCTGTGTAACACTGGTGTGAGGCTTACGACTGTTAGAATTAGACCAGGATCGGTTAAGAAAAGGAAAACTGGAATCGTGTGTTACTCTTATTGGTCAATTAACAAATCTAATCCACACTTCTGCAAGAAAAAATGTAGAGTATAGAGCATATAGAGCATATAGAGCATATAGAGCATATAGAAGAAGAAGAAGAAGCTGTTTTTGCCTGTTGTTGCTGTTGCTGCTTGCCTTTATCATGTAACCCCCTTCGAACTCTGCCTTCAAGAAAGCTGTGAGACTATGAAATACAGAACTCAGCAGAACAGCAGCCTCCTCTGCTCTCTCACCCTGGTCCGGGAAGGAAGGGTACCCCGTCCAAAGCTCAACAGCGCAGAGCCCCAAGGCTGCTGTGGGCAGCAGGGCCCAGGGGCCGTTCCCACCCGCAGCGCTCCTGTCCTGGGCTGGGCCTGCACAGGGGCTGGGGCACCATGGCTGGGGCAGCGGGGCACAGAGGGGCCACGGAGCCGCTGCCAGGGCTGACAGCGAGGCCAGGGACACACAGGGAATTTCTGGGCATTGCCTGCGCTGGGCAGGGCTGAGTGTGGGGAAGGCAGAGCTCAGCTGGCCTCGGTGGCTGCAGGAAAAGCCGAGAGCCCGAAGAGCCCCCGTGGCTGTGCTGGAGAGCAAGGCTGGAGGAGGGAAATGCGGGGCTGCTGCGGGATGGGGAGGGGGATTGAATTCCAGCAGGCACCGACGGGGGGCTGAGAGACTCAAGGGCTCCTTGGCCTGAGCCTGTCCTGGAAAGGTCTCTCAGCCCTCTGTGCCCATGAAGGGCTCCAAGGAGGAGCAGAGCTCATCTTGGCAGGACCCTCATGGAATCCCTGAGGGACAAATGCCAGTGCCTGCCCAGCCTTCCCAACGTCCCTGACATCAGAGGCCTTTTCCACATCCCTTGGTTCCAGGTCAGTGCCCAGAACACAGCACAGCCTGTCCAGGTCCTGGGGGCGATTCCCAAGGGAGGCAGCTGTGATTTCTCCCCACAGACCCACCACTCCGGTGTCTCTCTGTGCAGCCCTTGGCTGTCCTGAGCACTTTCCCTGGAGCCTCCCTGCCCTGGACGTTTGTCTGCATGCAGTTCTCAGCACAGCCCAGCAAAGAATTCAGGTGCTGTGAAAAGTGAGGTTCACTCTCCTGTTAGAATTTAAAGAGTTTAATATAAAGACAATAAGAGACACGTAAAATAAAGCAAAGGGATAACGGCCGGGTGCCTTGGCGCTCTGCCAAGAGCACACCTGATGCCAGAGGTGAGTCTCTTTTATACCATTTTTACTGTCTGTTCTCTATTCATATTAAAACTTTTCCAGGAATTGATCTGCATGGCCACTCCTTGGGTCCGCCTTTTTAGAGCATGCGTAGTCTTCTGCCTTGTGGTTTTATTTCTTTTGATTCTTGGGGTTGGGCCCGCTAGGTAAGAGTCGATGGTGGGGTGGATCTCTTAATTCTCCAGACAGTCAGGGCTGATTGCAGCTTTGGGCCTCTTTGCCCCCCGGGCAGAGCGGTGATAGCAGCTCTCGGACCCTCCTGGCTGCCCGTTCTCCGGGCGGAGCAGCCTTTGGGCCCTTTTGTTCTCTGGACAAAGTGTTGATTAGCAGCTCCTTGGGCCTCATCCTCTGCTCCCTTGGAGGTTATCTTACTTGCTCACACTTGCTAACATTCTTGCTAAAACGAGAGAAAACTACATCCACACAGCAAAAAGCATTTCTAACATTATATAATATCTACTTTAATACTTTGCGAGAAGCCAATACTATAATATATGTTTATAACAGGTGCTTTCCCAGAGGACATTACTCTGGGAGTGAAGTGGCCTCAGGGCACAGTTTGTGCCCCTGGAATTGTGCCAGCCCCGAGTGCTGCTGATGGTGTTTGTGCTCACTCGGGTTCATCTCCCCACACCCACTCGATGCACTGCTGAAGGCTCCTCAGGACACAGCAAACACGGACTGCTGGCCTGGTCACTTGGTGTCCCTCCGTGCAGGGACAAACAACCTCCTGCAGGGGAGGGCAGAGGCCAGTGCTGGGATTGCTGGTGGCAGGGGCTGGTGTGGGACACTTGCCCTGGGCACCTTCCCAGGCTGTGCCCGGAACAAAGGCACAGCCCAGGCCCTGCTCTGCTGCTCCCTCAGGTCCATCCCAGGAGCTCTGGCAGTGCCAGGACACTGCTGCGTGCCCCCCCTGCACACTCCCCCCTGCCCCTGGGCACTGGGGTTTGCTTTGCCAGGGCATTCCTGGGGCACATTCCTGACAGCAGCTCTGGAGGAGAGCAAAGCCTTCCTGCCCTGCCCCCAGGAGATGCCCTTTGCTGATGGAGCTGCTGTGCTGGAGCCCGGCTGTGTCCCAGCAGTGCCCGTGGCCTGTCCCTGCCTGTGCTCACAGCACGGACACGCAGCAGGACAGTGACTGAGCTGCCCGAGCACTCCGGCCTTGCACCCTCAGAAGGGCTGGGAAAGGGAGTGTGGAGCTGGGAAGAGCAGAGGTGGGAAGAGGCTGGGCCATTGTCCCTGGCCGTGCTGCTGTGCTGGGAGTCTCTTCCCTCCAGCTCTGCCCACAGGCACTGCCCCTGCAGAGCCAGAGAAGGGCTGAGGAACAAACCTTGGACACAAAGGTCAGGGCAGCCCCTTGTTTTGATTCAAATGCACAGGGAAGAAGCCTCCTGAAAGTCTTTGTGTTTCAAAAGAAAGGTAGATGTTCATGCAGAAATGCAAGGAGTAGTGCTACAGTACTTTATAAAAAGCAGAATAACACCAGAAAAAGAATAAGAAAAAGCACCAATGAAAATATGGACAAAGAGGAAAAAGAGGCCAAGATTGTAAAGAGTTACATTCTGAAGGTTCTGGAGCAGAAAAGAGAGAGTTTATTGCTTCTGAGAAGCATCCCAGTCATCATTTTCCTCGCATGGCAGAAGGAAATAGAAAGATTTTAACTTGTGAAAAGTATCCAGTCCTCACTTTCCTCAGGGCATCCCTGAGCTCCTGGTTCCTCAGGCTGTAGATGAGGGGGTTCAGGGCTGGAGGCACCACCGAGTACAGAACTGACAGGGCCACATCCAGGGATGGGAGGAGATGGAGGGGGGGCTTCAGGTGGGCAAACATAACAGTGCTGAGGAACAGAGAGAGCACGGCCAGGTGAGGGAGGCACGTGGAAAAGGCTTTGTGCCGGCCCTGCTCAGAGGGGATCCTCAGCACAGCCCTGAAGATCTGCACATAGGAGAAAACAATGAACACAAAACAGCCAAACACCAAACAGGCACTGACAGTGATGAGCCCAAGTTCCCTGAGGTGGGATTTGGAGCAGGAGAGCTTGAGGATGTGTGGGATTTCACAGAAGAACTGGCCCAGGGCATTGCCCTGGCCCAGGGGCAGGGAAAATGTATTGGCCGTGTGCATGAGAGCGTAGAGAAAGGCACTGGCCCAGGCAGCTGCTGCCATGTGGGCACAAGCTCTGCTGCCCAGGAGGGTCCCGTAGTGCAGGGCTTTGCAGATGGACACGTAGCGCTCGTAGCACATGATGGTGAGGAGGAAATCCTCTGCTGAGAGGAAGAAGAGAAAGAAAAACACGTGAGCAGCACATGCTGAGTAGGAGATGTGGCTGGTGCCCCAGAGGGAATTGTGCATGGCCTTGGGGACAGTGGTGCAGATGGAGCCCAGGTCGGTGAGGGCCAGGCTGAGCAGGAAGAAGAACATGGGGCTGTGCAGGTGCTGGCCGCAGGCTCCGGCGCTGATGATGAGGCCGCTGCCCAGGAGGGCAGCCAGGGAGATGCCCAGGAAGAGGCAGAAGTGCAGGAGCTGCAGCTGCCGCGTGTCTGCCAATGCCAGCAGGAGGAAGGGGCTGATGGAGCTGCTGTTGCACATTTTGAGCCTCTGGCCATGGAGTGCTGTTGAAGGAGGAGACAGTGAGGAGTCAGGGGAGACTTTGCTGAGCAATGTCCAAGCCCTTTCTCCTGGCCCTGCCCCCCAGTTTTCCTTTTCTCAGAGCCCTTCCCTCAGCCCCGTGCCTGGAGCTCTGCTGGGATCTGGCCCCGTTGCTGTGACGAGCAGGGGCTGTGCCCATGGACAGCGAGGAGTCAGCTCTGCTCTGCTTCAGCGGGGACATGGGAATGGGGACAGGGGCCGGTCCTGGGGCTGGACTCCATCAGCCCAAAGTGCTCCTGAGGCAGAGGAGCTGGGCAGCATCTCCTGTGCCAGGGCTAAGGAACGGTGACGGCCAAAGGCACTTTGAGAGGGTTTCCTGCTGTGCCCAGGGAGAGCAGAGAGAGCTGTGCAAGGCAAGAGCATTGGCTGTAACTCAGAGAAGGGTGAGGGGAGCTGCTCTGTCGCTCCATCTGTCCCCAGCTGCCCCTCCTGAGATCGAGGGCAGTCACTGTGTTCCCCTGAAAATCAGCCTGGCACAGCTGAGAGCAGAGGGACCCACAGCAGAGCAAAGTGGCTCAGCCTTTCTCAGAGTCTCAGCCCCACTGCTGGCCAAGGACACTCCCGGCCCCAGTGTCCCCTGGAAGGCAGCTCACAGCTGGGATGGCATCCCGAGGGCACAGCGAGGGTCCTGTCCATGGCCCTGCTGGAGGAGAGCCGGCTCATTGCCAGCCTCCCAGCCCGGCGTGCCCAGAGCTCCCGGGGCACAGGGAGCTGGGACACCCCATTGCTGTGCTCAGCCTGCACAGGAGGAGCCCCAGGGCTGGGCCTGAGCCTGCAGCTGGAGCTGCCATTCCCAGAGAGCCCCTGAGCAGCGCCAGGAGCAGCTGAGCAGGGCAAGGAGAGAGAGCCGGGCCCTGAGGAAAAGCCTTTCCCTGCGCAGCGCTGCCCAGCCCCTCCCGGGCAGCACCAGGGCAGGACAGTCGCCCTCAGGCCCCGGGCAGCAGGAACGGGCCCGCGGCCGCAGAGATGCCCTTCATCTCTGGTGCTGCTCTGCCGGCCCAGGAGGGCACCGAGGGCCCCGAGCCCCCGGGCTGAGGGCTGTGCTGGCTGCGAGGGGACACCGGGGCTGCGCTGCTCAGGGCGGTGTCTGCACTGCAGGGCAGGCCCGGCAGCTGCCACAGCTCCACTCAGCAGGGCTGCCCTCAGCGCTGCCTCCCTCCCTCCCTGCCCACGGCTCTGCTGCTGGAGCTGTCCCAGCCGGGAGCTGCTCCTGCGGCCCGGGCTCCGTCCCTGCCGCTGCTGCCGGAGCCCAGCCCAGCCCCTGGGCCAGCCCTGCCCGGCAGCCGCTCGGGGCTGCGGGGATTAAAGAGCAGCTCCCCCGGGCCTGGGCACCATGGAAAGGTGATGCTGGCTGGATCTGGAGGCCGCGGAGGTGCAGGCACTTGCTGAGGCTCCCAGGAATCCTCAGTGGGATGGTTTAAGAGCCTCAGCCCCTGCTCCACCTGCACAGCTGAGTTTCCATTCCCACCAAGCTGAGCCTGGGAAAAGTGGGAGCACAAACTGAGGAAAGCAGAGACTCAAGCAGGAATCTCCTGCCCTGAATGTGCTCATGAAAATCCCCTCAGGAATGAGCTGGGCATGAGCTGGAGCTCTGAGCAGCCCTGGCCCCCACAGCAGCCTCTCCACAGCAGCAGGACCTGCCCTGCAGGAGTCACTCCTTGCAGCCACAGCTCCCCTGCACCGCCCATGGGGAGCTGCCAGGCAGGCTGAGAGCTGCCCCTGGCAGGTGGCAGATGCCCTGGCCTGGCAAAGAGCCCTCAGGGCTGCAGGAGCTGCTCTGCAGGACAGCCCTGGGCACCCCTGGCTGCTGCCCACCTTCACAGCCTGCAGCCGGCCCTGGCAGCAGGAGCCGTCCTGCCCTGTCCCTCTGACGGTGCCCAGGGCAGCCCCGCTCTGCAGCACATCCTCCCCCAAGGCAGGAACGGCAGCAGAGCCATCCTCACAGCCATGGCAGCCGTGCCATGGGCCAGCTCTAGAGGATCCCTGCA
Source organism: Coloeus monedula (assembly GCF_965178545.1). NCBI lineage: Eukaryota > Metazoa > Chordata > Aves > Passeriformes > Corvidae > Coloeus > Coloeus monedula. The sequence continues at coordinate 23,830 of NW_028120450.1, forward strand.
GCCAGAGACTCACTGTGTCCCACGCTGGGAAGGTTTCTCCAGGAATGAGTTCAGAGCTGCCCTCCCAGCTGCTTTAGCCAGCTCTCTGCTCACTCCTCCCAGGTACCTGCAGGCAGTGCCCTCAGCCCTGCTGGGCTGGCAGAGGAGCTGCTCCTCAGCAGAGCTGCCTCTTTGAAGCTCTCCTTGGTTGCCAGGAGCTTGAGAGTTCCCTCTGTGCCAGGAGCCCAGCCCAGCTCAGCAGCACAGCAGCAGCACAAGGATTTTAATGACCCTCTCGGGCCTTTGGTGTTGTTCACATCAGACTCAGTCCCTCAGAGTGTCTTCAAAAAACTTCCCAAGAACTCAAAGTCAGATTCGAAGTCCAAAGTTTCTTTAACTTTTAATGGGTCCCAGTGAGGGACACGACTCACGTGAAAGTGTCCCCAGGTTCCAGTGAGAGCAGAACTCTGGAGGCAGCGATGGCAGGGGGGGACAAGCAAGGGAAAGGTGTCTCTGGTGCTGAGCAAAGCTGGCTGTGTTCCATGAGTGCAAAGGGCCAAGGCCTGAGCCCCAGCCCCTGGCAAGGCAGATCCTGTCCCTCCCTCAGTGCTCAGGGCTCTTGCCGGGGCACTGGGATGTGGGGATGTGCAGTGCCCAGGGCAGCACCATGGGGCGGCCCCTGCCAGGCTGCTGGGCAGGGACAAGGAGGCCCTGAGGCCCCAGGGCTGCAGGGGTCACTTGTCCCCTCCTGGCCTCAGGGCCAGGGCCAGCAGCCGTGGCCAAAGGGCTGCACAAGTTGCCTCTGTCAGGGCCTTGCAGCTGCTGCCCATCCCTCTGCCCTCTGCAGCCCAGGCTGTCCCACGGTGTCCCTGCCCTGCGCCTCTGTCCCTGCAGGCTGTCCTCATCCCCCCGGCTGCCCCACCTGGCTGGCCCCTTCCTTTGCTGGCAGCTCTGCGTCCGGCCTGCCTCTGCCTGGGCACACAGAGCCTTGGGCTGCTCCAGACTCCTTCTGGGGGACGTGTTGCAGCCCAGCCCTGCCTGGGAGGGAAATTCCTTTCTCCTGGTGTCCACTCTGGGCCTCCCCAGCTGCCCTGTCACAAAGGCCCCTTGGTTCTTTGGGGCCAGCAGTGCCACAGTGGCCCCTTGGTTCCATGGAATGCCACAGGGTCACAATGGTCCCCTTGGTGCCACCAGCCCTGCAGGGTCACAACGGCCCCTGGGTTCCACGAGGCCACGCAGGGTCACAGTGGTCTCCAGAGGAAGGGCAGCACCGAGCCCCAGGGTTTCAGGGGCAGATGAGACACAGCCACCAGAGGCCAAGGCCAGCCACATCTTTCTGTCCTGGCAGGTTTGTCTGGGAGCAGCCCTTGGATATTGGGAATTTGGGAGGTGGAATCCCAATTTTGGCCATGGGCACCTTGTTGAGAAGGATGGGTTTATTCCACATGAAAGAAAAGCACAAAGTCCAAGAGTTTTGGAAGAAGATGAGAGGTGGCCACCATGGGCGAGGGCAGCCAGATCTGTCTCTCATGGCAGCTTTTGTCTGGGAGCAATCCTTGGATAGACAGAATTTGGGAGGTAGAATCTCAGTTTTGGCCATGGGAGCCTGGATGGGAAGGACAGTTCTCTTCTTTAGGAAGGAAAGCACGGAGCCCCAGGAGCCCCAGGGCTCCTGAGGCAGCCCCTGCTGCCCCGGGAGGGAATTTGGGGAGGGGGCAGAGGGGGTGCGCAGCCCCCGCCGGGGGATGACCCCGGCCCAGCGCCCTTCGTTCAGCACCGAGCTGGGCTTGGGGCCGCAGGAGGAAGAGGCCGATGGGAAGCAGATCCTGCAGGGGGGACAGGGCTTGGGCTCAGGGCAAGGTCCTGCCCTGCACACCTGGCTCAGGTGTGAGCCTGCCCCGGGAAGGGAGCGGGACATTGCCATCCCCACGGATCAGGGCTGGGAGCAGCGCTGGGAGCACGGACATGGAAATCCTGGGAGCCACTGGGACCGCCCTGGGGGGTGAATGATCCCCCCCAGCACCTTTCCAGGCCACCCTGCGAGCTGAGAAATGCTCGCTGGGCCTCGGCCTTGGCCAAGAGCCCCCGGGCTCAGCTGCTCTGAGCTCAGGCGCTGCCGGCTCCCGCAGCCCGCCCAGGGCCGCCCTGCCCGTGCCGGGGCTGTGCTGGAATTCTCTGCTGCTGCTGGGCCACTCGGGGGCTCTGGCCCAGCAGGAAAGGTGACCCTGAGCCAGGAGCTTTCCTTGGCCGCAGCAAAGCCTCGGCACGGAAAGACCTTCCCAGCGCTGGGCCCTGTGCCGGGAGGGATTGTGCCACCAGAGCTGTCCCTCCATTTCTTCTGCCAGGCAGCTTTAGCACAGGAGAAGTGGAGAAGCCAGAGCTGCCTCTCAGCTTTCCGCAGTCCTGCAGAGCAATCCTGTGTGGGAAGCAGCCTGGGAACAGGGTTGAGGTGCCAGGGCAGGGGAATTGAGAGCCCTTTCCTCCGCCGTGGGCCCAGGCTCTGGCCCTTGCCCTTTGCAATGGCCCTGCAGCTGCCAGAGGGGCCTTTTTGGCTCAGCTGAGAGCAGTCCTGCTGCAAGGCTGTCCTCGAGCTGCTTGGGCTGCACATGTGCCCAGGGAATGCTCATTGCTTGCAGTCTCAGGCGCTGTGGGTGTGCAGGTGTAACTACTGCAGGAGGGAACAGCTCTGCTGGGGGCAGTTCTCTTTTTCTTGGTGGTTTTTCTGTTGAATGAACGTTCCCTGCCAGCTGTGGGCAGAGCTGTGTAGCTGTATGTGCCACTTGTGTGTGGCACTGTGGCTCAGGAGGTGGCCAAGGGGAGCTTGGCCGAGGTGTGGGCAGAGGAATGGCCATCAGGCCAGGCTGGGGGGTCAGCGGCCGGTCAGTTGCGTTGCGTGGCCGCGGCTCTGGAGGCTTGTGTGGGAGCGTGTGCAGGGCTGGAAGGCTGGGGCTGCCGCCGCTGTGTCCCAGAGCCGGGAAGGCCGGGGCTGGCCCGGCCCTGGCCCGGCCCCGCCAGCTCTGGCAGCTGCCGGCGGGGACACAAAGGGCAGCTCCGAGCTGCGGCCGCTGCGCTGCGGCCGCACAAAGGCAGCGCCCGCAGAGCTCCAGGGCAAGGTCCTGGCCCTGGCTCGGGGCTGGGCCGGGGCCAGCGGCAGAAAATCAACTTGCAGCTTGGGCCCCGCAGCAGGGAGGAGCAGCAATTGCTGGCTGAGAGAGACTCTTGCCAAGGGCCTGCGGGGCCGGGCCCCAGGGAACGGCTTCCCGCTGCCCGAGGGCAGGCTGAGATGGGATGTGGGGCAGCAATGGTTCCCTGGCAGGGCGCTCAGGGCCTGGCCCAGGCTGGCCCCAGAAGCTGCGGCTGCCCCCGCATCCCTGCAAGTGTCCCAGGCCGGCTCGGCCATTGGGGCTTCCTGCCCAGGAGGGCTGGGCTGGGCTGGGCTGGGGCTGCTGAGGGCGGGATGGGCTCTGCCTGAGACAGCTGAAGGCTGCGCATGATGAGGCCGGGGGGACCCCGTTCCTCAGTGGGTTCTGGGGTATCCCACATTCCTGAAGGGATGTCAGGGTATGTCCCGTTCCTGAGGCAATTTTGGGGTCCCCCCAATGCTTTGGGAGGGGTTTTGAGAGGGGGGCTCTGGTACTTGGAAGGGGGACCTATTGTCCGGGATGCGGGGAGCCCATTTTGGGAAGGATGCTGCTGTTTCTGGCAATGTTGAGAGGTTCTGAATGGCCGGTGGGGCCCTGGCTCTCATTTTGGGACTTGAGGTGAGCCCATGGGCACAGCAAGGCCTGAGGAGAGGTTCCAAGCTCCCATTTGGGATGGAGGGATTGAGCGGGTGCCTGCAATCAACTCAAAGCCAGCCCCAGTGTGTCGATGGCAGCCCCAAATGGCTCGATCCGTCAGCCCCAAGGTCCGGCTGTGGGGAGTCAGGAAGCACAGAAGGGGAATTGGTGTCCAGGAGGGGTGGGATGGGATGGGATGGGATGGGATGGGATGGGATGGGATGGGATGGGATGGGATGGGGGTGGCATCGTGGGGGTTGGATGAAGTTTAGGAGGGATGGGGTGGTTTGAGCACTTGGAGTGGGGGACTCAAGGGAGGGAAACAGGAGCTGCTTTTGGGGAGGCTCCTGGTGCTTTTTCGCAGTTTTGGGGCCTCTAAGTGGCTTCTGGGAGGTTGCAGTGAATTTTGGGAAGGTGCTGTAAACCCCCCGCAATTTGGGGGCCTGAAGTGAAGTCCCCACATTTTGGGAGGGTGAGGGGATCCCAATTGGGAGGGGGTCCTGCTGCTTTGCACCCCTTCAGTGGGGTGAGAATTGAGGAAGGAATTCGGAAGGAAGGAAGGAATTTGGAAGGAAGGAATTCGGAAGGAAGGAATTCAGAAGGAAGGAAGGAAGGAAGGAATTCGGAAGGAAGGAAGGAAGGAATTCGGAAGGAAGGAAGGAAGGAATTCGGAAGGAAGGAATTCGGAAGGAAGGAAGGAAGGAAGGAAGGAAGGAAGGAAGGAAGGAAGGAAGGAAGGAAGGAAGGAAGGAAGGAAGGAAGGATGGAAGGAAGGAATTTGGAAGGAAGGCAGTAAGGAAGAAGGAAGGGAAGGAAGAAAAGTAAAATCGAAGAAAGAAAAGAAGAAAGAAGGAAAGAGAGGAACAAGAAATAATAAAAAAGAAAAAAAAGAAAGAAAAAAATTAAAAATGAAGGAAGGAAGCAAGAAAGAGATAATAAAAATGAAAAAAAGAAAAGAAGAAAGGAAGATCAAAAGACATATAAAAAAGAAAATGAAAGTGATTAAAAAAGAAAAGAAAAAGAAAGAAAGCAAGACTAAATAACATGAAACCAACAAGGAAAAAATATTAAAAAAGAAAGAAAAATCATTAAAAAATGTAGGAAGCAAGCAAGCAAAAAGATAATAAAAATGAAAGAAAGGAAGAAAAGAGGAAAGAAAGAAAGTGAAAGAAAAGAAAATTTAACAAGAAAATGAAAAAAGTGAAGAAAATAGAAAAGAAGAAAGAAACAAAGAAATAAACAAAGAAAGCAAGAGTACATAACCTGAAGGCAACAGGAAAATAAAAGAAAAAGAAAAAAAAGAAGAAAGAAAGAAGCAAGGAAGAAAGAAAAAAAGAACAGAAAGACACAAGAAAAAAACAAAAGAAGAACAGAAAGAAAGCCAAAAGAGAAAGAAGGAAGACACAAAGCAACAAAAAAAATTTAAAAGAAAGAAAAAAAGATAAAAGAGTGAAGAATGAAGAAAGTAAGCTAAAAGAAATGAACACGAAAATTTAAAAAGCAAAGGAAAGTAAAAGATAAAGGAAAGACTCAATAATGTGAGACCAGGAAGAAAAATGAAAAAAAAAGAAATGAAGAAGAAAGCAGCAAGAAACAATTAAAGAACCAAGAGAAATATTGAAAAATGAAGAAAGAAAGAAAAAAGCAAAAAGGTAATAAAAATGAAAGAAGGAAAGGAAGAAAAAAAGAAAGACTGAAAACATGAAACCAGCAAGAAGATAAATGTTAAGAAAAGTCAAAAAAAGAAGAAAGAAAGAAACAAGGAAGAAAGAAAATGACAGAAAGAAAGACATGAGAAAAAATAAAAGTACAAGAGAACCAAAGAAAGCAGAAGAAGAAAGAAAGATGAAAAACAGAAAGCAACAAAGACAAGAAAAAGAAAAAAGGTAAAAAAATGAAGGAAAGAAAAAAGAAGGAAAGAAAACGAAAAGAAATCAACCAGAAAATTTTAAAAGTGAAGAAAAAGAGAAGAAGAAAGAAAGACTAAGTAATGTGAAACAAAAAAACTTTAAAAAAAAAAGAGGAAAGAACCAAAAAAGAAAGAGAAAAAGAAAAAAAAGAAAGACACAAGAAAAAATAAAAGAAAGAAGAAAGCAACAAAAAAAATAGGAAAAAGAAAGAAAAAAGAGGAAAGAATGAAGAAAGAAAGCAAGCTAAAAGAAATCCAGGAGAAAATGAAACCCTTGTGCCACTGCGGGACCTTGTGCAGCCAAGGAGAGCATTGTGAGAGTGCGGGGCCATGGAACCAAGGCACCATTGGGACCTTGTGGGGCCTCCTGGACTCAAGGGACCATTGCCACACTGTGGGGCCTCATGGAATGAAGGGTCCATTGTGCCAATGCAGAGCCAAGGACACCATGGTTACACTGCGGGGCCATGGAACCAAGGCACCATTGGGACACCCCGTGGCCTCATCCTCTGGAATTCCAACACATCTGAGGGATGGCAGCACCTGCAGGCAGCACGGAAGGATTCTGGGGAGAGCCTTTGATCCCTGCTCCAAAGGAAATCAGAGAAAGAGCCCTGCTCAGATCAAGGCACCTTTTCCTTTTCCTTTTCCTTTTCCTTTTCCTTTTCCTTTTCCTTTTCCGTTTCCTTTTCCTTTCCCTTTCCCTTTTCCTTTTCCTTTCCTGGTGTAAACTGTTGACCTGCCTGTAAGGTGCAGCAAAAGCTTTGCAGGGTTTGGTTCAAGGTCCCCAAGGTGGGAAGAGGGAAGTGTTCGAGTCCCTTCTAAGAGAAGGCTTGGAGTCTTTGTGCCATGACTGCCTGGGATGCATGGAACAAGTGTGTTCTGGCAGACTCTGGGACCTCGAGAGCAATCCCATGCAGGAGCCAGCACTGGCCCTGCACCCTGGTGGGAGCAGCGTGGTGCGGATGGGAAATGGGCAGCTGGGTGTGCAGTGGCAACCTCGAGCCAGGTCCTAGAAGGCCAGGCTTTAGCTTTGAACAGAGCAGCACAAAAAGCAGAATGAATGACCTTGCCTAGAAATCCCTGAAGGACAAAGGGTGACCATATGGACTGATTTGAACTCTGGGTTTGCAATAATACACGCCCAGGGAGCCACATGGAAGGAAAGGGCACAGAGGTCTCCAGTGAGCACAAAAAGAAATCAGTCCCCTACTGCAGAGTGTGCCAAAGCCAAAAGAAGTGGCCCTGGTGCCCTTGTAAAGCCCATGGGTTTGGAGACTCCCCAGGTAATCCAGGGAATCCATTGGCTGACCAAACAGCTCTAGAGGGGGCTGCAAAAGCTCTCCTTGCACTAATACCTAGCAAAAACTGGAATGTTCTGCAACACAAACCAGATTCCAGTGATCAGGACAGGCAGTCAGCCCCAGCAGCAGCAGCAGCTACGGAAAATCCCAGCAGGTGATTGGTAACCCCGTGTGGGCAGGTAATTGTAGCTCCACAATTCATGTAGAACGGAACTAAAACATCAGGAACCACATGAGGAGATGGAGAATCTGGTGGCCAGTTTACAAAGGCATCTAGTAAGCACCAAAATGGCAAAAAATGATATATCAGTTGTTGAGAAAGATGGGATTGGTTTTGAAGGAAGAAGGCTGCCTCCAGGGCTCGTTAAATGGGAATCACCAGGTGATTTTGGCCAACTGATTTTGCAGAAGTGCCCAGGCAGAAGGGGCACTGGCACATTTTGGTATTGGTGGATCCTTTTTCTGGAATGGCCAGAAGCTTTCCCATGTGGCACCAACAAGACAAGGGAAGGCTCAGAAGCTTTGCAGAAATGAATATTTAATAGCACTGGGACTAACTCTTGTAAGCCTTAAAAGGTGCATGGTTCTCAACAGATCATTGGGGCTGGACTCGCCTGTGCATCCTTTCCAACCAGGAGATGCGGTGTGCATCAGAACCTGGAATTCTGGAACAATCCAGCCAAAGTGGAAGGGACCATCTCAAGTCCTCCTGGTAACCTACCCTGCACTCAAGGTAGAAGGAATCCAACTTGGGGTTCATCACATGTAGGTAAAACCAGCGAGCACACATTAAACACAGCAGAAACAAGACTGACTGACACCGTGGAGTTTGGGGTTTTACATAAATCCTATTGTTTTAGGTATTGAATATGATTTTCTAAGGGGATACTATTTATTGGATCTGGATGAAGATGATCAATAATTGTGTATCTATAATAATAATAGAAACGATGTTCCTGACTTCTGGGAAGGGAAATGCAGTTTTCAAAGTCAGTGCAAGATGTTGGCAGATGACAGAATGTAACCCCTGTAACAGCTTGTTTGCCAACACCAACCTCTGCAGAAAATCCAGTGTCATGGGGAGCTTCAGTCAGCAATTTGACAAAAATCTGGGAACACGTGTGGGAAGGAAATAGCACCCAGGGCACCTGGACAGGGATGGAAGGAGAATATTCCTTACCATGGGCACATCAGAACAATAGTGCTGAGAATTGTAACATCTCCAAAGCGGATCTGGAAATTACCTCAGGAAATATTGATCAGCTGACAGATTGCACTGATACCCCCTGGGGCTGTCAAATTCCAGCAGTCTGGAATGGCCCTCAGACAGGACACTGGGAATGTTTCCAGCCAGTTCAGGTGTGTCTGGGCTGGGCAGGGAGCCCAGGCCTCCCACAGGACCCCTTAGAGGTGGGTATAAAATATCCAGATTGAACAAGGTCAAGGCCAAAGGATCCCAGGACCAAGGAAAAGTGGGATTGCCCTGGGACAGACACTTGAGCTGTTTGGAATGCTGAGGTCCAGCGGCTCCTGGCTGTGGCCCAGGCTCTGAGGCTGGGCTGTGTTTGTAGAAATGATTCTGCCTTTCTCAGGGACACGTGGGCTGAGCCAACAAACAAGGAGCCTTGGAGAGGCACAGAGTGTCAGCAGGACACGGTCAGATCCTTAGGAGCCCCAGGATGGGTGGGAAGGGATGGAATTTGGAGCACACGTTTGCCCCTGGGAGAATCAGGAGCACCACGGACACTGGGGGTATGAACGTTCCGTCCCTCGTGCAAGGAGTCACCACTGGGAACCCGACTGTGGGGAAAGGTTAAAGGGGATGGAACTGGGAAACATCCCAGTGCGGGAACTCCAGCGGGATGGATTTTAGAATCCATCCCTGCTCCGCAAAGATCTGCCTTTAGGAACAGACCAGCCCCACACCATTGGGCTCTGCCAATGGAAACTTCAGTGAATGCAGCTCCTTTGGGGTTTGCTGAAATAAAGGAACAATTGCCAGCCCCAGCTAAAATGACCTTCCAGAGCAGATTGGCTTTAGCCCCATTGCTGCTACATGGACAGGGAGTGTGTGGATTCTTGAACTGAAACAGCAACACTTGTTGTGTGCACATTCCAAATGTGATGCTGGATTGGATGATCAGGTAGAGAGGATAAAATCGGCTGCTGCATCCAGCAGGGAATTAAGGGGAGGGTTAGACTGTAATTGTTTGAATAAAATATTTAGAGGACTTGGATTTTCCCTGACTGATGGCTGGTGTCACTTTTGCAAAGTCTAACTGGGATCACAGCACTACTTGTGCTTATGACACTTGCTTTGAGCTGTGTAAAGAACATGGCTGTGAAAGCAGCTGAGGAACTCGTGGGATGTGAGTAAAGGAGCAGAGTGAGGCTTCTGAAGGCTTGAAGGGAAGAGAAGCTTCACAGCCCTCCAAGGGGGGGAAATTTGCCAGATGAAAAACCGTTTGCACCTGGTGGGTTCATACAATGCTTCTTCTCCAAAAGCCACTGGCCATGGACCCGCCCAAGGCTGATTCTGTAGGCAGCAACCAGCCCAGGTGTGCCAACTTTCACCAGTTCACCGGGCAGTCAGGGCTGGCTTTGGGGTCAGCGACCACCAGGGACCCCCAAGGAGACCCCCAGGGCAGAAGAAGGGATGTGCAAAGGGGTGGGGGAAATCTGCAATGATTTTGGGGCAATGATGATCGTGTGTGTGTTTCTGGTGGGACAATCTGGGAATGTGTCTGTGAAGCACAGTCTGCAAACAGGAACATTCCTGAACTCGGCACCCACGGCTTTGGGAGGGGCTCTCCCCTCGTGCATCCGGCCCAATAAAGAATGCTGCTGCTTCGTGCTGCGCTGGTGCTGAGGAGGTTTTGTTTCACTGAAGTTTTGGGAACACCTCTGTGCCTGTGTCACAGACCCACAGAGCAGCTGTGATGTCAGAAAGGGGCTGTGTGACATCACAGAGTTGGCTGCGACATCACAGAGTGGGTTGTGACATCACAGGGTGGCTGTATGACATCATAGAGTCTACTGTGACATCATGGAGCACCTTTGTGACATCACAGAGTGGTTCTGTGGCATCACAGAGTGGTGCTGTGGCATCACAGATTGGGCTATGACATCACAGGGCAGAGGTCAGATATCATCTAGCAGACTGACATCACAGAGAACTTGTGACATCACAAAGCAGGTTGTGACATCACAGGCTGCTGGTGTGACATCACAGAGTGGTCGCGTGACATCCCAGAACAGGCTGTGACATCACAGGGTGGCTGTATGACATCATAGAGTCAGCTGTGACATCACAGAGCAGCTGTGTGATATCACAGAGAGGACTGTGACATCACAGGTGGTGTGACATCACAGAGTGGCTATGACATCACAGGGTTGCTATGTGACATCATAGAGTGAGCTGTGACATCGCAGATAAGGCTGTGATATCACTGGGCAGAGGTCTGACATCATAGAGGAGACTATGAAATCACTGAGTGGTTGAGAATGTCCAACACCAAAGCTTCGAGCCAACAGCAGCTCCTGGAGGGGATTCTGCCCCCTCTGCCTGTCCTGGGAGCCCAAGGGCAACGCCCCGGGCACAACAGCCCAGAGTGCTGGAGCACAGTGTCCCTGCGCCAGGCCGTGTTCCCTGGCTGTCCCCTGTCCCTCGGCTGTCCCCTGTCCCTCGGCTCTCTGGGGCCGGGGGTGGCAGCAGCCCTGGGGGAGAACAACCCTGAGCCCTGGCTGGGCCAGTTCCCCCAGTTCCACCTGGGGTGGGGCCCAGGTCACTCCCAGCATGGGCCCTGGGGCTCCCAGTCACCCCCAGTATGATCCCAGTCACTTTCAGTTACACTCAGTATGATCCCAGTCACTCCCAGGATGATCCCACTATGATCCCACCATGGTCCCAGGTGTTCCCATTCACCCGTCTGTGCCCCCCAGATTTCTTCTGCAGCCCCCCCGTCAGAGTGGGGGGTGGGGGCCGAGTGCTGGTGCCCCCCTGCCTGCAGCAGATCCAGCAGTGAGGGGAGTTCAGGGGTCCCTCAGCATTTGGGGTCCCCTGGGATTTGGGGTGAACCCCCCGGGCCCCCAGGATCTCCCTGAACACGCTGACGCTGCCCGTGCGCAGCGAGAAGGTTCATACCCGGCACGGGGTCCCCAGCTCTGTCACCGGCATCGCCCAGGTACCCCAAAACCTCCCGGGAATCCCCAACACCCCCCCGGGGAACCCCAACCTCTCCTGGGACCCCGAAAATATCCCCGGGACTCTCCAAAAACTCCCCAGGACCGCAAAGCCCCATACAGACCCCCCAAAACCCTCTCAGGACACCAAAATTCCCACGGGACCTCCCAACACCCCCCGGACCCTCTTGAGAAAGTTTATACCTGGCACGGGGTCCCCATCTCCATCACCGGCAGGGAACCCAAAACAGCCTTGGGACACCCAAATATTCCCCTTGTGATCGCCCAAACCCCCACTTTGAGACCCCTGAAAACTCCCCTCGGGAACCCCAAAAAACACCGGGACGCCAAAAACCCCCGGGACCCACAAAACCCCCCCAGGAGCCCCTCGCGAATGTTCACACCCAGCACGGGGTCCCCATCGCCATCATCGGCACCACCCAGGCACCGCCAAACCCTGCCGGGACCCACAAACCCTCCCGGGACCCCCAAACCCTCCCAGGAGCCTCAAACCCTCCCGGGGCCCCAAACCCTGCCGGGACCCCCAAACCCCCCCCCGGGGCTCCGCTGCCGGAATCAACGGGAGTGGTGTTGCCCTTTTAACGGGAGTTACAGTGGGCACCGACTTTACCGGGGCATCTTAAAGCGCCGATGGTAGAGCGAACCCCAACATTTCACCCGGGGGGCACTCTCCCGTTTGCTGCACTCGGGGGAGCCCCGAACGGCGACGGCTCCTGGGCTGAGCCCCGCACTCAGCCGGGGCTGGGGAGGGAACGGGGAGGGCTGGGACGGGCTTTGGGGTGCTGGGCTTAACTGGGGGACCCCACTGGAAGCCCTTTGCCGCTGTCCCACCTGCCCGGATCCCCCCTCTCGCACCCCTTTGCCGCTGTTGCCCCAAAGCTCCGCTGCCCCAGCTCGCTCTGGGGTGACCCAGCCCTTTCCCATCGTGGCCCGGCCCGGCCCCGCTGCCCCGAGAGCTCCCGGGCCGCGGCCGCAGGCACGGAGGAAGGGCAGGAGGAGGAGGAGGCGGGCCAGAGGAGGAGGAAGAGGAGGCACGGGGGGAAGAAGGAGGAGCCGGAGCAGGCGGAGGAGGCTCCAGGTGCGGGCAGCGCTCTCTGGATCCGCAGCCGCTCGGGCCGGGAGCATCGCCCGCCCCGCATCCCGCAGGTGCCCGGGGAGGGGGAGCTCGGCCCAAACATGCCGGGCGGTGTTTTTGGAGAGGGGAGGGATATTTGGAGCTCGCAGGGAATCGATTTGGGGCTCGCTGTTTCATGCTGTCTGTCGGGGCGGGCGGCGCGATGTTTGGAGCTTGCGGGACTCCAAAGGCGAGCCGCAGATGCCCCGGCGGGGGCGGATATCGGGGGGTCCCGGGAGGTGTTTTTGGGGGTGGCGGTGGCGGCAGAGCCCCGGCGGGGGCGGGGGGATGCGGGTCCCCCCGCGGTGGGGGTTGGGCTTCCCGGGCCGGGCCCTCCGAGCTCTGCCGGGGCCCCGTGGGGACGGCGCGGGGCCGGCGGGGGCGGGGGGACACCGGTTTTGGGGAGCCCCGGGAGAGCCGCGGCTTCCCTAAGCGGGACCCCGGAGAGAGGAGAGCCCCAGAAGGCCAAAGCGGGGAGCCCGAGAGGGGGGACCCCTGGGATTGGCGGGACCCCGGCGGGGGGGTCTGGGGGCTGCAGGGGCGGCACGGCCGGGAAAGGGGCTCGGGGGTCCCGGGGCCGGGAAAGGGGCTCGGGGGTCCCGGGGCAGGAAAGGGGCTCGGGGGTCCCGGGGCCGGGAAAGGGGCTCGGGGGTCCCGGGGCTGGGAAAGGGCTGCTCCCAGTATGAGCCCAGTTCCCTCCCCGAGTGGTTTCAGTTTCCTCATCAGTCCCAGTATGAGCCCAGTCAGGCCCAGTATGATCCTGGTCACTTCCCCTCACTCCCTGCAGAATCCCTGTTACTCCCAGTATGAACCCAGTCACTCCCAGTCACTCCCCATTATGATGCAATTTGCCCCCAGCACAGTCTCAGTTGCTCCCAGTTCTTCCCACTTTTGTCCAGTGTGTTCCCAGTTCTCGCAGTTGCCCCAGGATAGTCCCAGTCACTCCCAGTATGATGCCAGTCTCTCCCAGCAGGGCCCCAGTCACTCACAATTGCTCCCAGTTTCCCCCAGCATGGTCCCAGTTTTCCCCAGCACATTCCCAGTCACACCCAGTGTGGTCCCAGTCACCACCCACATGGTCTCAGGCACTCCCAGTATATCCCAGTTGCCCTGAATATTCTTGTGGTCATTCCCAGGCACTCCCAGTTACCTCAGCATGGATCAGTTGCCCCCAGATTTATCCCAGTCACTGCCAGTACATCCCAGTTGTCACCAGCATGCATCCTATCATTCCCAGTTCCTCCCAGTGCATCCCCAGTAGGCTCTCAGCATGGGCCTGGTCGCTCCCAGTAACCCCCATTGACACCCACTATAATCCCAGGATGATCCCAGTCACCCCCAGTATGATGCCAGTGGCCCCCAGTGTGATCCCAGTTGCTCCCTGTCAATGCCAGCATGAGCCCAGTAGCCTCCAGTATGATCCTCGTGACTCCCTGTCTCTCCCAGTATATCCCAGTCACCCCCAGCATGCTCCCACTCCTTCCCAATTCTTCCCAGCTGCTTTCAGCACGATTCCAGTTGCTCACAGCCACTCCCAGTCAATCCCAGTATGATTCCAGTCACCCTCAGTATGATGCCAGTCTCACCCAGCATGGACCCACTGTGATACCGGTATGATCCCAGTTGCCCCCAGCATAGTTCCAGTTGTTCCCAGTTCCTCCCAGTATGATCCCAGTTGCCCCTTGAATAGTCCCAGATATGCCCAGTTGCCCCCAGCATAGATCCAGTTGCTCCCAGGTGCCCCCAGCGTGGTCTCATTTCCCCCCAGCATGATCCCAGCTGTTCCCAGTGTGGTTCCAGTCACCCCCAGTATGGTTACAGACACTCCCAGTATATCCCAGTTGCCCTCAGCATGCTTGTAGTCATACCCAGGCACTCCCAGTTGCTCCAGTAAGGTTCCAGTTACCGCAGAATGATCCCAGTCTTTCCCAGTTACTTCCAGGGTCTTCCAGCATGATCCCAGTTTCTTGCAGTTGCCCAAAGTGTGGTCCCAGTTGCTCCCAGTATGATGCCAGTTGTGGTCTCAGTCCCCTCAGCGTGGTTCCAGTACCTTCCAGTTGATCCCAGTTACTCCCAATGTGTCCACATTTTCCTCCCAGCATGGGCCCAGCAGCTCCCAGTAACCCCCAGTCAGGTTCCATTCACACCCACTGTAATCCCAGTGGCTCCCAGCATGATCCCAGTAGGACCCGTAGTCACTGCCAGTATGGTTCCAGTCACTTCCAGTATGGTCCCAGTGTCCCCAAATGTGATCCCAGCTGCTCCCTCTCAATGCCAGTATGATCCCAGTTGTACCCAATCACCCCCAGTATGATCCCAGTCACTCCAGGTACTCCCAGTATTATTCCAGTCATGCCCAGAGTGCCTCCCTGTCACTCCCAGTGTGGGCCCAGTTGCTCCCAGTATGAATCCAGTCACTCCAAGTTCCTCCAAATACGATCCCATTTGCTCCCAGCATGGTCTCTGTTGCTCCCAGTCACCTCCAGTATGGTTCCAGTCATGTCGAGCACCTTTCCAGTCCCTTGCAGTCTGATTCCAGTATGATCACAGTCCCTCTCAGATACTCCCAGTATCATCCCAGTCAGTTCCAGTAGGATCCCAGTATGACCCCAGCATGGGCACAGCTGCTCCCATTATCTTCCAGTGTGGTTCCAGTTGAACCCAGTTGCCCCCAGTTCAGACCCAGTCACTCCCCACATGAGGTTGAGCGCTCCCTGAATTCACAGCCCCCCACCCGTGGGATCATCGCCCCCCATCCCGCAGGTGCCTGGGGAGGGGGAGCTCAGCCCAGATATCCCGGGGGGTTCCCTGGGTTGGGTTTTTTGGGGGGATGTTTGGAGAATGAAGAACTCCAAAGCTGAGCAGAAAATGCCCCTTGTGAGGACATTGGGGGTCCCCAGGAGGTGTTTCTGGGGGTCCCGGTGGCGGTGCCAGCAGAGCCCTGGCAGCGGGCAGGGGGATGTGGGGTACGCCCCGTGGTGGGGGTTGGGTCTGCCCGGGTCAGGCACGGCCACCTCCAGCCCGGAGCCAGGGGGCTGCGGGACCCCTTGGGAGAGCCGGAGGGGGAACCTCGGGAGCCCCAGAGTGGGACGAGCAGAGAGGGGCAGTACCGGGAGCAGGGGAGCCCCGGCAGTCTGGAGGAGCGAACCCCTGTGACCCCCAGGGCCCCAAAGTGGGGAGCCCAGAGAGGGGGGAGCGCCGCCATTCGCGGGACCCTCAACAGCCTGGAGAGGGGCAGGGGGGACTCCTTGGACCCCCTGCACCCCGAAGCAGAGAATAAGGGGAGAAGGGACCTGGGGACCCCATAACCCCCAGCATCCCTAAGTGGGGAGACCAAAGGGGGGAGCTTTTGGATTCCTGGACTCCCAGCAGCCTGGGGAACGTGGAGACCAAGTAGAGAGGGGGACCCCAATAAAAGAGGGACCCCCAGCAGCTGGGACAGGGGGAACCCCCGGACACCAAAGGGGAGAGACCAGAGACAGGGAACTCCTGAGAGGCTTTTTCAGAGCAGATTTTTATGGACATACAGTGCCCAGTGACTTCTAGAGATGGACTTGGGCAGAGGGACCTTAAACTCAATGTGCTCATCCCTTGTTTTCCCCAAACCAGGATTTCCCATTCCCAGCCCTTGGCCAGATGGAGGAGGAGGCTGTGAGGAAGAGGAAGATGCCCCGGGAGCCCCAGGCAGGTGAGGAGGAAGTCAGTGCCCCTTTCCCCTCTCTCCTGCTCCATCTCCCAGCCCAGCATCGCCCCCGGCTGCAGGACAACCCCGCTGCCGACGCCGTCCTGCCGGGGACGGACTGGGGGGATCTCCTTGCCCTTCCCTGTGGCACGGAGGCAAATCCCATCCTCTCCTTGTCCTTCCTCCACAGACAAGGAGCTGAGCACGGAGCCCAGGGAGGACAAATCCCCGCGACAGAACCTGGTGGAAGAGGCTGTTTTGAGCGGCTCCACGGCGCTGGAATCCAACGGGGAGGAAAAGCCCCGAGATCCTGCAGGAGGAGGGGCTGCAAACGCAGCCCAGGGTGCTCTGAGGAGGAAAGACCCACCCTGTGCCGGGAAGGCGGCCGGAGATGCAGCCAGAGGTCAGAGCTGGTGGTTCATGAGCAGCTTCACAATGGGGAGAAGCCCCACAAGTGTGGGGAATGTGGGAAGAGCTTCAGCCAGAGCTCCCACCTGATCCGCCACCAGATGATCCACACCGGGGAGAGGCCCTACGAGTGTGGGCAATGTGGGAAGAGCTTCAGAGACAACTCTGACCTGATCGTCCACCAGCGCATCCACACCGGGGAGAGGCCCTACGAGTGTCCCCAGTGTGGGAAGAGCTTCTCACAGAGCTCTACCTTGACCCAACACCAACAGAGGCACCGCTAAGGGAAGCCCTGCGAGTGCCCCGACTGTGGCAAGAGCTTTGTCCTCTGCTCCAACTCCATCTCCCATCAGAGGAGCCACGTTTGGCAGAGCCCTGGTGACCCACATTCCCTGTGATCCAGGTTGGGAAGAGCCCTGGCTGGTGCTCTCCACGTTCTCCTGGATCCCCGTAGGCACCTGGGTGAACGCAGGGGCAGGAACATCCATCGGGACTCAGATCAACATTGGAGATTCATTGGGAAGAGCTGATTTTTTACCTTTACACCCTAAAATTTTCATCTGCTCTGTCCAATTGTTTTCTCTGGTGGTATCAAGCAACCCTGGATGATCTTGGAGATCTTCTGCAGCCTAAGTAATTTCTGTGTTAATCCTACTGAAACAACCAAAATTGGGGTAAAAATAAAGAAATGAAACAGAGAGATCTAAAGTTCCACCATTTTACCGGAATTTGGGGGTGACTTTACTGTTCAGGGGAATATTCGGGAGGATCTGAGTGTTGTGGGGCTGTGAAGCCAGATTGGGGCCACAATCTCGTAGTTGTGCTGGCAGAAGGTGTCCACCTGAGCCCATCTGTTCTCCAGGAATTCCAGTTGTCTGTCCCAGTCCCTGCCCTGTGTCTCCCCCTTTGGGGTGTGACCTCCAAAGTGCCCAAATCACTGCTGAAGTGCCTGAGCTGCTCTGGGCTGTGGATGTTCCTATCCCCCAGCCTGTTCTGGTCAGTGCTATGGGGGAGGGTGGGAGGGTGTCTGGGGGCTCCTTGGGGGACTGGGAGGGGCTTTTGTGTCTCTTGAGGGCATTTGTGGTGCTTGGAGGGGCCTTTTGGGGTGGTCTCTGAGAGAGTTTTGGTGATCTTGGCTGGGCTGTGTGGCTTGGAGAGAATTTTGTGGTTCTTGGGGTCATTTATGATGCAGAGTGTGGTTGGGGGGTTCCTGGCCGGGAGCTGTGGGGTGGTTTGAAGGGTCCGGGAGTGGCTGTGGGGCTGGGAGGGGGTTTTAGGGCAGTTGTGCTCTCTCCCCCAGACCCCCAAACTCGCCACCAGACCCCACCCCCAAGATGCTGCTGGGGGTCAGGGGCTCCATGTTGGGGTTCATTGTCCTGGCACTGCAGGAGAAGGTGAGGGGGGGTCCCCAGGAGCCGTGTGTGTCCCCCCAGAGCGTGTGTGAACCCCCCCCTTCCCGGACTCACCCCCTTTTCCCTGCCCACAATGTTCCTGAGGCAGCCCCTGCTGCCCCGGGAGGGAATTTGGGGAGGGGGCAGAGGGGGTGCGCAGCCCCCGCCGGGGGATGACCCCGGCCCAGCGCCCTTCGTTCAGCACCGAGCTGGGCTTGGGGCCGCAGGAGGAAGAGGCCGATGGGAAGCAGATCCTGCAGGGGGGACAGGGCTTGGGCTCAGGGCAAGGTCCTGCCCTGCACACCTGGCTCAGGTGTGAGCCTGCCCCGGGAAGGGAGCGGGACATTGCCATCCCCACGGATCAGGGCTGGGAGCAGCGCTGGGAGCACGGACATGGAAATCCTGGGAGCCACTGGGACCGCCCTGGGGGGTGAATGATCCCCCCCAGCACCTTTCCAGGCCGCCCTGCGAGCTGAGAAATGCTCGCTGGGCCTCGGCCTTGGCCAAGAGCCCCCGGGCTCAGCTGCTCTGAGCTCAGGCGCTGCCGGCTCCCGCAGCCCGCCCAGGGCCGCCCTGCCCGTGCCGGGGCTGTGCTGGAATTCTCTGCTGCTGCTGGGCCACTCGGGGGCTCTGGCCCAGCAGGAAAGGTGACCCTGAGCCAGGAGCTTTCCTTGGCCGCAGCAAAGCCTCGGCACGGAAAGACCTTCCCAGCGCTGGGCCCTGGGCCGGGAGGGATTGTGCCACCAGAGCTGTCCCTCCATTTCTTCTGCCAGGCAGCTTTAGCTCATGAAAAGTGGAGAAGCCAGAGCTGACTCTCAGCTTTCCACAGCGCCCGCAGAGCTCCAGGGCAAGGTCCTGGCCCTGGCTCGGGGCTGGGCCGGGGCCAGCGGCAGAAAATCAACTTGCAGCTTGGGCCCCGCAGCAGGGAGGAGCAGCAATTGCTGGCTGAGAGAGACTCTTGCCAAGGGCCTGCGGGGCCGGGCCCCAGGGAACGGCTTCCCGCTGCCCGAGGGCAGGCTGAGATGGGATGTGGGGCAGCAATGGTTCCCTGGCAGGGCGCTCAGGGCCTGGCCCAGGCTGGCCCCAGAAGCTGCGGCTGCCCCCGCATCCCTGCAAGTGTCCCAGGCCGGCTCGGCCATTGGGGCTTCCTGCCCAGGAGGGCTGGGCTGGGCTGGGCTGGGGCTGCTGAGGGCGGGATGGGCTCTGCCTGAGACAGCTGAAGGCTGCGCATGATGAGGCCGGGGGGACCCCGTTCCTCAGTGGGTTCTGGGGTATCCCACATTCCTGAAGGGATGTCAGGGTATGTCCCGTTCCTGAGGCAGTTTTGGGGTCCCCCCAATGCTTTGGGAGGGGTTCTGAGAGGGGGGCTCTGTTCCTTGGAAGGGGGACCTATTGTCAGGGATGTGGGGAGCCCATTTTGGGAAGGATGCTGCTGTTTCTGGCAATGTTGAGAGGTTCTGAATGGGCTGTGGGGCCCTGGCTCTCATTTTGGGACTTGAGGTGAGCCCATGGGCACAGCAAGGGCTGAGGAGAGGTTCCAAGCTCCCATTTGGGATGGAGGGATTGAGCAGGAGCCTCCAATCAACTCAATGCCAGCCCCAATGTGTCGATGGCAGCCCCAAATGGCTCGATCCGTCAGCCCCAAGGCCCGGCTGTGGCGAGTCAGGAAGCACAGAAGGGGAATTGGTGTCCAGGAGGGGTGGGATGGGATGGGATGGGGGTTGGTTGAAGTTTGGGATTGATGGGGTGGTTTGGGCACTTGGAGTGGGGCATTTCAGGGAGGGAAAGCAGGAGCTGCTTTTGGGGAGGCTCCTGCTGCTTTTTGACAATTCTGGGGCCTCTAAGTGGCTTCTGGGAAGTTGCAGTGAATTTGGGGAAGGTGCCGTAAACCCCCTGCAATTTGGGTGGCTGAGGTGAAGTCCCCACATTTTGGGAGGGTGAGAGGACCCCAACTGGGAGGGGATCCTGCTGCTTTGCACCCCTTCAATGTGGCGAGAAGCAGCCTGTGAGGGAGGGGGGGAGGGAAAGAAGGAAAGAAGGAAGGAAGGAATTCGGAAGGAAGGAAGGAATTCGGAAGGAAGGAAGGAAGGAAGGAAGGAATTCGGAAGGAATTCGGAAGGAATTCGGAAGGAATTCGGAAGGAAGGAATTCGGAAGGAAGGAATTCGGAAGGAAGGAAGGAAGGAAGGAAGGAAGGAAGGAAGGAAGGAAGGAAGGAAGGAAGGAAGGAAGGAAGGAAGGAAGGAAGGAAGGAAAAGAAAGAAAGAAAAGAAAGTAAGAAAGAAAAGAAAGAAAGAAAGAAAGAAAGAAAGAAAGAAAGAAAGAAAGAAAGAAAGAAAGAAGAAAGAAAAAGAAAAAAAGAAACAAAGTAAGAAGAAACAATAAAAAAAAAAAAAAGAAAGAAAAAAGAAAGAAAGAAAAAGTCCTAGAACAAAAAGCCAGTGCTGCCTTTCACAGCCCCTTTGCTGTCTAGGAACTAGAGGAAACAAGCTCGTGATACGCACTTTCTTTCTCAACTCCATCGAGCGCATCCTTCTCTCCAGGTGGCAGAGTCCTTGGTGGAAGTGAAGCATCTCCAGCTGCAGTTCAGACTGAGACATGTGCCAGGACAGGAAACATTTGCTGACCTTCCCTCTTCCCTGTGCAACATGATTCTTGCAGCCCAGTCACTCTCGCACACTTTCGGGATCCCTGAGTCCAAGCACCTGAAGCTCCCACAGACAGACGTGTCAGGAAGGAAAACGTTCCAAAAGCACCCCCTTCTCTTATCAGCATAGAAATTGTGCACAGCACGCTGCGGCACTGAACCTTCCTTCTCAGATAGACATGCCATCACACTTTTCACTCCTGCAGCTCGGTTGAAAATGTCCACCAGCTGCTCCCGCAATAGCAAAAGGTTCTAGAAGTGAAAGCCAGCTCTGGGCTGCAGCTTCTCCTTGCCGCATGTAAGCCACACCAAACTCACTGATGCACTCTGTCCTTCCCTTCTCAAACGAGTACACGGGGCCATCAGGACACACCTGTGTCCCAGCAGCTGCGTGCCCAGCCGGGACCAGCAGCAGGGCTGGGGCTGCTGCCAAAGTTGCCCTGCCCCAATGACACAGCCGGGCTGATGGGGGGCTGGATCAGGCTTGCTTGTCCACCTGCATGCCAGGAGGGAGCACAAAATCTACCTGCATTCTCTGCAGCATGCCATCCTGCAGCAGAGCCATTCCCAAAGGAAGCCGTGAGCCCGTGACAAGCCAGTGCCGCAGGGGCATCCTAGCAGCACCTGTGGAAGCTGGGAGAGAGGAGCCCACCTGGAGCAGGTTCCTGCCAGCATTAATCATCCCGTGGCTTCCCACCAGGGTCTCCTTGCTTCCAAAAGGCCCCAGAGTGTCACTGTAGCCCCTCCATTCCACCAGGTTCCACAGCGTCACTGTGGTGCCCAGGCTTCCGTCAGCTTCCCCAGCATCCCCATGGTCTGCAGGGATCCCCGAGCTTCTGTGCTGGTGTCACAGTGGAGCCAGGGTTCCGTGTAGGTCCCCAGCATCACAAAGGCTCTCCTGGGAGCCACGGGTCACAAAGCACCGTGGCTTCTGTGCAGCCCCGCTGGGTCACAATGGCCGCTGGCTTCCACGAGCCCCCGCAGTGTCCCAGTGGGCCCGTGGCTTTAGGAGTGGCTGGCTGGGAGTTGGTGCCCCGCCAGCGGCTGGGCGAGAAGCAGCAGGGACAGCGTGCGGACAGTGCCATGGCCACTTCTGTGGCCACTCGTGTCTCTGTCCCAGGCACAGCCGTGGTGGGGAACACCGGCTCCTTTGGCTGTGCAGCTGGCAGTCACGGCCTGGAGCATGGCTGCTCCCGGGGGATACCCTGGGGCAGGAGGCTGCTGGAGATTCATCCCCACACGCTGCAGCTCCTTGTCATGAGGTGCTCGGAGTGATTCTAAAGGCTCCTCCCACCAGGCACTTCTCTGGCTTAGAGCCGTTGAGCTGTCAGCGGGAATGCAAAGGCCAAGCTCGGGAGCCTTTTGTCCTGGTGCCTTTCGTGTGTGAGCAGTCCCTGGTGCCGTTGTCTTTGGATCCTGACTCTGGCAGAGGGAAGGCTTAGGATGGTGCCTAGAGCTGAGAAGGAAAGTGCAAGTTAGGGCAAAGGAGTTCATCTTGCTCTTGAAGTGTGGGTGCAAAGAGGAGTCTGCACTTGCAAGGGGAAGATGAGGGAAATCTTTTTGTCCTGACACCGTTGATTTGAGAGCAGGGAAGTTTCCAAGTTGCCTCTGCCCTTGGGGTGCTTTCGAGCTGGGCTCGCAGTGATTCCTTCTCCTGCAAGTGGGCAGCGCTATCGTGTGCTTGTTTCCATGAGCGCTGACAGTGGCCAGCAAAAAGCCAAGCGCTTGGCTGGCGCGGCCCCAGTCGTGTGCGAGCAGTGGGTGGAAGAGCTCGGCTGTGCATCCTGCCTCTTGGAGACAGAAAGGAATGGGATCCTGCATGGAGCAGGCAAGGAGGAGGAGGAATCGTTTTTGCTGTTGGCTGTGCAGTTTCTAGGCTGCAAAAGAAAAGGCAATTCCAGCACGGCCTCTTTCTTTAGAACCTTTTCTGTGCCATCAGCTGCTCAGCATGGAACTCACAGCCTCTGAAATGCATCCAAATCCCTGAAGATAGGCTTTTTCTCTCAAGCTCAGTGTACCATCTTACCCTCTCATTTTTGCATATCCCAAACCCCCTTCCAAACATCCAGCAGCTGCTTGTCAAGAAAAAGTCCTAGAACAAAAAGCCAGTGCTGCCTTTCACAGCCCCTTTGCTGTCTAGGAACTAGAGGAAACAAGCTCGTGATACGCACTTTCTTTCTCAACTCCATCGAGCGCATCCTTCTCTCCAGGTGGCAGAGTCCTTGGTGGAAGTGAAGCATCTCCAGCTGCAGTTCAGACTGAGACATGTGCCAGGACAGGAAACATTTGCTGACCTTCCCTCTTCCCTGTGCAACATGATTCTCGCAGCCCAGTCACTTTCACACACCTTCGCTATCCCTGAGCCCAAGCACCTGAAGCTCCCACAGACAGACGTGTCAGGAAGGAAAACGTTCCAAAAGCACCCCCTTCTCTTAGCAGCATAGAAATTGTGCACAACACGCTGCGGCACTGAACTGATTTTGGGGGGTCGTGTGTCCCCCCCAGCCCCGCTGTCACTCTGCCCCTGCCCGGCTGCTCCCAGTGTTCCCAGGAAGGCTTCCCAGTTCGCCCCGGTCCCGTTTATTGGGGAACAGTGGGAAGGGACTTTGGGGGATCCCGCGCGGGGACCGAGAGTGGAGGGGGCGGAACCGGCCCCAGGATGGATCGGGAATGGGACCCCCGTGTGTCACCCGTGTGTCGCCCCCCCCGGGGGGTCCTTGGGAGGCACCTCAACCCCAAATCGCCACCCAGCGAACCCCAAAGGCGCAGAGACCCCCCCCCCCAAGCCGCCCCACAGCCCCCAAGGACCAACCAAAATTCCCCGCGAGTGTCAGAGAATCAGAGAAGGCGCTGAACAACCTTCAGCCAATCAGAGCGCGCGGCGCTGGTGACTCACCAGTTGCCAGGCAGACCCGCAGCGCCCAGCGCTCCCCCCCCGGACCCCACCTGCGCCCCCCCTCGCCCCCAGCGCCCCCCGCCAGGGGAATTTGAGGAGGGGGCGCGTGGGGGGCTCCCAGGCCGGGCCCACAGCCCAGCCCTGCCCCAGCCCGACCTGCCCCGGCTCCATCCCTGCTCCTCCCGAGGGATGCGACCGCGCTGGGAAAACGGGGGGCCAAGGGTGGGCGCTGGGCCCGGGGGGAGCAGGAGAAGGGATGGGGGAGGAGGAGAAGGAGAAGGAGGCATCTTTTAATGGTATTTTATTGAGTCACATTTTTTAGAGACCAGGATCAATACTCCCCGGGCGTCAGGGCGAGTCCCTTAGGGCTCTGGGGCCCTGCTGCCGGCTCACCCCGTGCCAGCGCAGCGCCAGCGCTCAGCGGGGCTTTGGCTTCCCGTGCCCTTTCCCGTGCCCTTTCCCGTGTCCCCAGCCCACCGTCACCACCCCCGTGTCCCCAGCTCGTGCCCCACCCCTCCCCCTCTCCCGCTCTGTCGAGACATGGAGATTGAGAATTTCCCCACCATCCACCCCAAAGGTTCCCCCGAGGCCATTTCCTCTCGTCCTTTCCCTTGGCAGCAGAGCCCCAGCCCTCCTGGCTGTCCCCTCCTGTCAGGGACTTGGAGAGAGCCAGCTCCCCCCTGAGCCTCCTTTCCTCCAGGCTCAGCCCCCTCAGATCCCTCAGCTGCCCCTCAGAAGTCCTCCAGACCCTTCCCCAGCTCCATTCCCATCTCTGGACATGCTCCAGCCCCTCCATGTCTTTCTTGAAGTTTGAAGCCCAATCGCTACCCTGTCGCTGCAGGTGCCAAAACCCCAGGGAGACTCCTTGGAAATGGGAGGAGAGAGGAGCCCTTCAAAGGGAAACGTGTGCAAAAATGCTCCCAAAGGCCGAGCGGGTTTGCTGTGGCTGCGGGAGGAAGAGATGCTCCGGGACTCCGCCTCGGCCCCGGAGCGGAGCGGCCCGTGCTGCCCCGGGGCGCGCGGGGCTCGGCCGTGGGGCGCGCGGGGGGCAACGGACACACGGGCACCGGACACACGGACACGCGGACAAACGCTCCCAGCGCTTCAGCGGCAGCGGCAGCAGCGGCAGCAGCGGCAGCAGCGGCAGCAGCACAAGAGCAGCAGAAGAGCAGCGAGTCCACGAACCCTCTGCTAAGTCCCTTCTCCTGCTCTCCTCTCCCTCTCCCAGGGTCTCGCACCCTCTCCCGCTCTCCCTTTCGTTCCCCAACCCCCCCGTCCCGCGGCCTCCCTCTCCCCGTGCCCGGCCGGGCCATGCCCCCGGCCCCGGGCGGGGCTGCCCCCTCCCCGCCCCCGGGCGTCCCGCCGCGGTCCCGCCTCCGCCCGGCTCTCGCCGTCCTGGCTGTGGCGCTGCTGGGCGGGCATCAGTGCCTGGCTCCTGGGCACCATCGCCAGCCCCTGGCTCCGGCTGGCCCGACCCCGACCCCGACCCCGACCCCGACCCCGGCCCCGGCCCCGGCCTCGGCTCCTCCCGGGGCCCGCCGGGGACACAGGCGGCGCGGCCGCTCCCGCCGCCTCCGCAGCGTCTTCCCCGCTCCGAACTCCGCCGCTCTTGAGCGCGGCCGCCGGCCCCGAGCCGCCGGTGTCCGCTTCAAAAGAGGCAACATGTGGGGATGGCCGGCCCGGGGCGGTTGAGCGGCGCTCGGGGGCCGTTCCTGGCCCCGGGCCGAGCGCTGACGGCCGCGTCTCGCCGGCACGGAAGGCGCAGCAGGGCCTGAAGGAGCGCTACCGGCTGGGTTCGCTGCTGGGGCGCGGCGGCTTCGGCAGCGTCTTGGCGGCGACGCGGCTCTCGGACGGAGCCCCGGTGAGTGGCGGGGCCGGCGGCGGGCGCGGGAGGCGGGGGGCAAAGGAGGAGGAGAAGGAGCATGGGGCTCGGCAGGGCGGGCGGCGAGCTCAGCCCGCTGCTCCCCTTGCCTTGCAGGTGGCCATCAAACGTGTGCCGCGGAACCGCATCCACCATTGGGGCCAGCTGGTGAGTGAGCGAGGGGCAGCGGGAGAAGCCGGGGCGCGACGGGCGGGGATGAGCCGAGGCCCGGCAGGGTGGAAGCCGCCAGAACGCCTCGGGGGAGAGCGGCCGTGGGGCCAGCGGAGCGCGCAGAGCGTCCCCGGCTGGCTGAGGGCTTGCCGAGCCCCGGCACGGCATGGGCCCCGCTGACGGCATCGTGCTCCTCCCGCAGCCCGACGGCACCCGAGCACCACTGGAGATCGTGCTGCTGGCCAAGGTGTCCGCTGGCTTCCCTGGCATCGTCCAGCTCCACGAGTGGCTGGAGCTCCCCAACAACGTGGTGATGGTGCTGGAGCGCCCGGAGTGGTCTCAGGACCTCCTTCACTTCATTCGGGCACGGGGCTTCCTGTGCGAGGAGGTGGCGCGGCACCTGTTCCGCCAGGTGCTGGAGGCCGTGCGGCACTGCACCAGCTGCGGGGTCCTGCACCGGGACATCAAACCAGAGAACATCCTGGTTGACCTGGCCACCGGGCAGGCCAAACTCATCGACTTTGGCTGTGGCACCTACCTGCAAGCCGCAGCCTACACCAGCTTTGCAGGTGAGCCCACGCAGGGGGAGGCTCCTGGGAGCGGCATCTCAGAGCCCAACAGCTCACAGCCCAAGGCAGCTGTGGCAGGGGGGATTCTCCCTTTTGCTGCCAGTCATGGCAGCCGGAGTCTTCAGCCTTGCTGCTTTTGAGCGGCGCTGGCTGAGGGGCCATCTTCCAGCCCTGCTGGCAGCCTTTGCCAGCCCCTCTGCCCAGGACTGGCGCTGGGGCTGGGGCAGCCAGCGCCACAGAAACACCCGTGGGAGGGGGTAGCAGAGAGGGGGGGCCAGAACCTGTGCTCCAGCCCGTTTGGTGTGCAGGCGAGACAGGGCTCAGACTGCTCTGCTGCCCGTGCTTGCCTCGGCTTAAGAATGGTTTCTGGGGCAGTGCAGGCAGGGAGGATGAAAGCGTGGTTTTTCCCCAGCACCAAGTGGGTTTTTCCTTTGCATGGAATGCTCCGGCCTTGCCAGGGCTTCCGCTGCCCTCTTGCGACACTGGCGGCTTCTTTTCCAACCCCCAGTCTGTACACAAGCCCCAGGTGCTGGCGAGAGGGCAGCGGGTCAGGCCGCGTGCCGCTGGTGCGGCCCCCGCATGCCCGGGGATGCTGGGGCGAGGCTCTGGGAGCAGGCAGCGTCCCCCTGAAGAACTCCATCTCTATTCCATAGGAACACCGTCCTACAGCCCCCCGGAATGGACGCACCTGGGCTGGTACCACGGCGAGGCAGCGACCGTCTGGTCCCTGGGCATCGTGCTGCACCAGATGGTCTGCGGGGAGCACCCTTTCAGGAGGGGCTGGAACAGCACCTGGGGCCGGCTCTCGCTCCCACGACGGCTCTCTCCAGGTGGATCCTCGTCTCTGCAGCACGGGGGGAATAGCAGTGCTGGGAGGCAGCAGCGGGCTCAGGAGCATCCCACACTGGCAGCTGCTGAGGAGGTGGCAATGTCCTGCTCTCCTCCAAAAGAAAGAACTGATGGCAAAGTTTAGGCAAAGCCCTGAGCACACGCAGCACGGCCTGGCCATGGCAAGAGTGGGGCAAAGCGGACAGGAGCCTTCTGCAACTGACTGGTGCTTTCTGCTTTCTCTGCGCAGAGTGCCAGGATCTCATCCGACGGTGTTTATCCGTGCTCTCCTCGGAAAGGCCCTCATTAGAAGACCTGTCCTGTGCTCCTTGGATGCAGGATATTCGCGTGCCATAGGAGAAGGGAGAGAGCCACACGCACGCTTTGAGCCAGGGAGCCGGTGAGTTCCAGCTGCACACGCGCCTTGGCAAGGAGCAGCAAAGAAAGGCAGAGTTTTTGTCCTGCCTGAATCGCTGCGCAGGGCTCCTCAGCTGGGCACGCGCAGCCCTGCTGCTGGAGCTGAGCTGCTCTTCCCAGCTCTGGTGGCCCCCGTGCCAGCTGCTTTTGCTTGTCCTGCTTCAGCAACAGCCGGGGCCCTGGGCAGAGCACTGACAGCCTGCTCCAGCCCCAGGGAAGAAGAAGCCCCTGGAGAAGCTGTGCCAGGTGCGGCTGCTGCTGCTGGAGACATGGAGGGTGACATCAAGGATGACAAGCTCTTCCTCCACCTGGCAAGCTGAAGATGATGGACTTCAATTGTGGCACCTTCTTCAAAGCCAGGCTCCACAGCGAATTTACAGATGAGTCCACACCCAGGGGGATGCTCCCAGATTTGGGCATTGCACGGCCTGGCCAGGAAGCAAAGGTTCCTCCCTTTGCTGGGGCAGATGCAACCAATCCTTCAGCCGGCTGCCAAGCTGCTTTTGGGCAGGGTGGGCGGGATGGGCTGGGGTGCTTACGAAATGGGAGTCAGCCCCTGGCCCTGCCAACAGCCCCCACCACCCACTGTTCCCTGGGCTGGGGCTGGGGCTGGGGCTGGCAGCCCGACACAAACAAGCCCCCATGGCAGGAGCAGAGGTGGCAATCCAGGAGCTGTGCACGGGCTGCTTTGTTTTGCAGGAAAGGAAGGGCTTGGGCTGCTCCCCTCCCCTTGTTTGCTTTGGGCTCGCCGTGCCTGTTGGGGGGCAGTGCAGGGGGGAAGGGAGAAAGCGTGGGCTTCCCTCGCCCATGGGTGGGTTTTTCCCCAGCATGTAGGGAAGGTTGGGCCTTGCTCAGGCCCCTGACAGAGAGAAGATTTTTTAGCTTTTTTCTTGTTTCTCCTTTTTGTCTGTAATGCCTTTTCTTTAATTTGTTGTTTTTCTTCAAGGAAGCGTTGTAGGTGGTGTCCAGTCTGGATCGGGAAGTGCTTGGGAGCAGCTGCAGCGTGGATGGGACGTGGCCTTGGAGAAGGCCGAGGACATGGCTTGGGAGCAGCTTTTCTTCCGGCGGCGGGTGGCGTGCGGTGGGTCCCCGTCTTCTTGGCACGGCTGGGATAAGGGCTTTTGGGAGATGGCAGCGAGCACAGGAGCATCCCGCTCTGGGCAGCTGCTGAGGAGGTGGCTGTGCCACGGCCGGCTGCAGGCTGGGCACGTGTCCTGCCCTCCTGCTCTCCTGCCAAAGGCAGCAGGGACGGGCGGCTTCGGGCACCGCTCTGAGCACGGCCAGCACGGCCTGGGCACCGCGGGCGGCTGGGACAAGGGGGACGGGAGCCTTCAGCTGACGGGCGGTTTCTGCTTTCTCTCCTTGCAGCCGGGCTCTGTGGATGCTGAGGCTGCTCTGGGCTCCGCCAGGGCTCTGCTGCGGCTCAGCACCGGGCCGGAAGAAGCCAAAGAAGAACCGGTGTGAGCTGCAGCAGAGACGTGCCCGAGCATTTCGGCAACGCAGCTCAAGCCTGCAGAGTGCACGCCTCCAGGGGAAAACACGACACCCCCCCGCCCAAAATAAACTTGTTCAATAACTTGTGAAATGAAATCAATCTGGGATGACCCCAAATGACATTTTTCAGCTTGCTCAAGCTTTAGCTCAGCCCTTCTCTGCACAGTTCTCTGCCCCACCTGCCTTTACTTCACAAGTGCTCCCTCTTTTCCCCCAGTGAGTTGCCAGCTCAGGGCAGTCTCTGTCGCACTGTAGCCTTCCTTGATGCCCCTGACCACGAGGAGGAGCGAGCCCCAGGTTTAGGGACTCATCCTTTCACTGGCAGAAGAACAGCAATGTCTCAGAGGTCCGGTGAGATTTGAGTGTCATTCAAGAGCTGCCCTCCAGGCCTCAGCTCTCCTCACTGTTAGCTTCCCACTGCCACTTTTGCTCGTCCTTGCAGCAGGATGAGCTCTGGGAATCCCCTTGACCCTTGCCACTCCTGCCAGCCCAGCCACCCAGCTCAGTTTGGCTTAAGCTGAAGCTTCTCTGTCTCCTCTGGCACGGCAGTGCAGTTCCCTCTGCGGGGAGCAGCAGCCCCAGAGCACAGCAGGCAGCAGCGCAGGCCGCAGCTGCACCAGCTCCCCTCCACGCGTGGCTGGGCTCTTGGTGGCAACTAAATGCTCCCTGTTTGCAGCTGTCACTGGAGGATGGCCCCAGGGCAGAGCCCAGCCGGGCTCCCAGTGCATCCCCCGGAGCTTGGGGCAGACAGTGGTCCCAGAGCTGAGGTTAATGGTGCGCAGCCGGCGCTGTGGCTCGCAGTCAGTGTTTGCAAGTGTTGCCTTCTCACCTCCTGCAGCTTGTGGGGAAAACGAGCTGTGCGGCCGGGCCAGCACTGCCCCTCTGGGCAGTGACAAGGCTGAAGGTCTTTGCTGTTGCAGAGGAGCCGGCATTGAGCCTTAGCAGGGCCTGGCAGGTGCGGAGCCGCATCTCGCCTGCTGCCTGGGGCTCGCTGCCCGCCAACCGCCCCCAGCCGCCGCGCTCCGTTCTGCAGGGATAGAAGGCTCTGGCTGCACAAGGGTTCCCAGAATGTCTTTGTACCCGTGGCTGCAGAACGAACACGGAGAGGGAAAGTGTCAGTCACGTTGCTGGCACATTCCTTCCTTTAGATACAAGACCCATCTGTGCGCACCCCCGTGTACAGATCTCTTCAAAGGATAGGCAGGGATAGAGATTTCCCACATAGCCCTTCTTTGGCGTAACTCACCTTGTAAGCTGGCATCCGGGGCATTTTTGTCCCAGCTCTGTGTGAGTAGGTGTCCAAGAGCTGAAGTGAGCAGCATTTAGAAGCAGTTTCAAGATTTCTAGGCAGGCAGTGGAGCTGACAAGCATCTGTGTAACTCACCGTATTCATTGGGAGGGGCTGCTGGTTCTTTAGGAATATGGCACAATGGAGACACGAGACCGGGGAAAATCCCAGCTCTCTGTGGATTTGTGCAAAAGGGGGAAGCAGCAGAAACACTTTGTGTCTGCTTGTGCGGACACAAGGTCCAAGGAGCTGGGGTGGCAAAGGGTGGCCTGGGCTGGTGGCAGGTTAAGTCCTGTTTCATGTCATCATAGAGTGGCACAGGACAAAGCTAAAAGCACCCACAGCCACACTGATGAAGTCTTTCTGATGCTGCACATCCTATAGGAAATTGTAGCTGTCACACAATCCATTGGTATTTATAACTTTGCTTTGCAATACTTTAGGTCCAAGTTTCAAACTGCAATATTTTTACACTCAAGACACGGTCATGCACAATCCATATTTCAATTTCCTATTGCTTCAACCACAATTTAAAATAACTTAATATTGGCAACAAACCCCAAAACCTTTAAAAAAAGGCTGCTGAGGTCAGTGAGATGGATCCATGCCATCAGCACATTTGCAAAGTAAATAACTTAGTTCTCTTTTTAAAAGGATCAGTTACCACTTAAACCAAAGTTACAAAAGATTTTTCACTACACATTTGGTTTTTTCCTCTTTCATATTTTTTCTGTTTTTTCTTTTTTCTTTTTTTTTTAAAAGAGATAACACGTTTTAAAAAAGGATTGTACAGCAAAATGAGATACATTTCTGCTCAACAACGAAAATGTAGCCTCCTCCTCTGTTTCCTTTTGTCTGGATACCCTGAAGAAAAAAACCTAGCAGACACCAGCAGAGGTGTAAACTGGTTGCTTTGGACTAAAGTGGAGTTCAGCACTGGTGACATCCTGACCCAGTCAAGAGTTGCAGAATTCTTTTGCAGATCTCGAACCATGTGCTTGCGGGCACAGCAGCTGCAGTGCTGATGCACCAGTGCACGAGAATAACTCTGTTATTGCCCCACCGAATCTGGGCTCTGCCCAAGAAGGAGGTGCTGCAGTCCTTTGCTCCTCGTTCCCGTGTGGAGCAGCTCCCTTCCTGCTGGCTGAGCTGCTCAGGCAGAGCCCGGCAGCTCCTGACACTGAAGGGCTGAGGCCTTTCCCCTGCTGCTGTGCTACAGACGGATTGAGCAGCATTGCTTAACGTGGCGATACACAGCGGGACCAAAAGCAGTTGCCTTTGTAGACCTTAAGCTCAAAGGTGAAAAATCCCAAGAGACGAGGATGGAAGAGACTCGCAGGCTGCCTGTTTGCTGTGCTGCCCCACTTGTGAGCGGCCCAGCTTTGCGTGAGGCAGAGTGAGAACAAGGGGCAGCTCCCTGCCAGCCCCGCAGCCAAGGGGCCCCTCCAGTCCCGGGGCTTGGGGCACCATCAGAACCTTCCCAGCAAAGGTTCTCTTTGAACTTGCTCATTAATGAAATGTGCATGGTCATTAGCGCTCTGATAGATGTATCCACCCATTAGTGAAACATGGATTGACCTTTCTGTATTTGGAAGCTGGACAAGGCCATGAAATCTGACATCTGGCCTTGTTTGGGGCTGTATGGTCAAAGTCAACTCCCTTGCTTCCTCCTTGAGCCCTGGCCAGGCTTGGGGAGAAACCAATAAGGAGAATGAAACCAGATATTCCCACACTAGAAGTGCTGTCGGTTTGTCAGTTCAACACTATCAAAGCCGGGCCCTCTCCCAGCGGGGTTGGAGCCTCAGCTGTGGCTGGAGGCAGCTGCAGGAATTCCCAGTGTCCGTGAATGGCTCTCCAGTCCTTGGCTGGGACAGCTTCCCCCAGCTGATGTGTGCATGTGGGCGATGGTAAAGTCTGAGGGGAACTGCTGCTGTCTCTTTCTTAATCACTACGGGCAATCTTTGGCTGTGATGATTGGGTGCATTGCTGAGCTTCTCCTTTTGTGATTCTCTGCTGCTTTGAACTACAGTAAATGACGCTGATTCCTTGAGTTGGTGTCTGTGTCTGGTGCTGACCCTGCCCACTGGTAAAACAAATTTGGTATGGTCTGGCTGGATCCCAACAAAATGCTGCTTTTTAAATGAAAGTGTAAGGAATCAGTGCCATCCAAAATTCCCGGATGGGAAGACCTTCCCGAGGGTTTGCTGGCTGTGGCGTGGGCTGAGGTCGGAGCACCGTGCGAGCAATGAGGACGTCAACTGAAAGAAGCTGAAGCACTGGATGTATTAGAATGCATCCAAAAATTGCATATGGAAAAAGGAAAAGAACTTGTGGGTTTGGGAAGATGAGGGTGAATTTTGTTAACAGCATCTCGGAAACAGCACCAACAGAAGGAACGCTTGTTGTTGAAACGCTCCCACATGGAGCCACAGAAGAAGTTTTTAATCTTGAGCTTGGATTTGTTTGAGCAAAGGAAATAATAATAATAACAACAAGAATAAAAATAAAAAGAATTATCTACATGTATATAATATAATAAAAATTGTATGTTTATGTTTTCACATGTATATAATGACATTGTGAAATAATGCTCCAAATACCAATTTGTTAGCTTTGGCTGCTCAGGGATATAAGACTAAGTACTCTACAGAAAATGATTGGCCAGGACCCCAACATTGCTGGGAAACTGTGTGAGATTGTATACAAGAGATGAAGGAGGAAGGGATGAAACTGGCTGTTTTGATAGGGTTTGCTGATGCCAGGACGTGGAATGCTTTGTCTGTTCCTGTGCAAAATAAAGTGAGTAAGACTGCTGGGTTTTTCATATACCAGACTATCCACAAGCTGCAGAATTGATTGAACAGATGAAGGGGTTGTTAAAAGAGCACTTGAAAAATGTAGGAGATGGGAAGCTGTTGCAATGAAAAACCCACCTCACAGATGTGCTCCATATCATTAACAATGGGCCCCCTGGGGAAATGGAAACCGCCTCGATGCGCGTGGCTGCACCCAATTTGCAAATACAACCACGGACAGTGACACTCTGACTTCCTGGGAAATTGTTCTGGGGGTGATGGCCCCTGACAGGGCCATCCCAGAGGCTGCAGGGCTGGACCTTTACGCATTAGAATTAATTAGGATAAATCAGAAGCAAATGAGAGTTATCAATACCGGCACAGGAATTCAGATTCCTCCGGGACACTGGTTTGATAACTGCTCACTCAAGCTTGGCCTTGACAAGTGTTCATATGGTGGGAGGAGTGCTTGGTGCAGATTATCAAGGAGAAATTAAAGTAGTTCTGTTAAACAACAGTGAACAACACTGGATTTTTCAACCCCACGGCAGGGTAGCACAATTATTGATACTGCCAGTTTTTAAAACAACCGTGAAAAAAGAACATCCACCTCACATCACTACTGTTCCTGGAGATAAAGGGCTTGGATCCAGCAGTCCTAATCATGGAGCCAGAGTGTGGGTCCAGAGGCCAAATGGCCCGCCCGAGCCAGCTGAAGGAAGAGCTGTAGGCAAAGACAACACTGTTTGAATCCTGAAACCTGGGTGAGAAAGATGGGAACATGTCCCTGCAGCCAAGTGTTCTATGTGAGAACAAAGAGATGTTACAGGATATTGTTTTGCAGAGCCTGCCAGACCAAATCTCCCTCTTTGCCCCAATGGTCCCTTTGGAAAGTGCTCTGATCCACGGCGCTCGATGTGAAGACTGATGTGCCACTGAGTGACTTCTGCAGACAGAAAGGGACCGCTTAACAGTGAAACTATGGTTGATCTTGTTGGTTTAATGTTGTCATTGTAATCAGAGCACTGGTTGGGAAAACAGATTTCTAACAGTAGGAGCAGAGATAGGGAACTCATTTAACCTCAGTAATTGCTGGGTGCGTGGAAGTCCAGAAGGATTCGATGACTGGCCTTGGCTGGCCCATCTGGCCCAACCCAAACGGTGGGTTAGAAACTTGAGCACAGTTCATGATAAAAACAGGGTTCTAGACCGAGGGTGGCGATCCCTGACCGCTGCATTTTCGTAGAAAAGGCATTTCTTGCCTAAATCGGATAAAGAGGAATATATGTAGGAAAAAGTGTCTGTGGATGGATGTTGTCTCCTGGAATAGGTTGTATGCACCCACACTGTGAACTGTTCAGTTGCACCCAGTATAAAGGGAAATGGAATCAAAGTCACGTACAGCTCTTTAATCATGGCTGGGTTAAGCGTTCCTATGAAGATTGTGAAAAGATGCCCTTAAAGCACTTCCCGTATGATATTTTGGCTTGTCAACAAAGTAATTCAAATGCTTAAATCTAAAAGATTGTAGTATCAAAAGGATTGTTATGAAGGTTGTAGTTCGTCTCTAGGTCAAAGGACTGATTGAAGTACTGAGGCCTGAACAACAGGCCCTGACTGAGGCCTGAACAACAGGCTCTGAGCTAAAGTTGACATCTACATGAACCTTCCAACCAAATGTTCTATTTCTATCTGCTCATTAACAGAGCATTATTAGCAATATGCTCTATGTTCATTGGTGAAACACGGATTTGCCTTTCTGTATTTAGAAACTGGACAGGGCCCCATCTGGCCTTGTTTGGGGGTTTAGGATCAAACTCCCTCGGTTCCTCCTTGAGCCCCGGCCAGGCTTTGGGAGAAACCAAAGAGGAGAATGAAACCAGATGTTCCCACACTAGAAGTGATGTCAGCTTGTTTGTTCAACGCTGTCAAAGCTGGGGCCTCTCACAGCGAGGTTGAAGCCTCGGTGCCCGCAAAGCTGGATGTACCTGCAGGAATTCCCAGGGTCTGGGAATGTCTCTCCAGTCCTTGGCTGTGACAGCTTCCCCCAGCTGATGTGAGGATGTGGATGATGGCAAGGTCTGAGGGTGACTGGTGCTGTCTCTTTCTTGATTACTGTACACAATCTTGGGTAGTGATGATTGGGTGCTTTGCTGGGCTTCTCCTTTTGTGATTCTTTGCAGTTTTGCATTATAATAAATTCCACTATTCCTGAACTTGGTGTCTGTGTCTTTGGTGCTGACCCTGCCCACTGGCAAAACAGACACTGAGGGCCCTGGGAGAACCAAAGGGGCCTTGCGACACCGCGGGGCCTCGTGTAACCAAGGGCGCCATAGTGACACCGTGGGGCCCAAAGGAACCAAGGGGCCAGCGTGACACTGCAAGGCCTCGTGGAACCATGGAGAGCATTGTGACACTGTGGGGACTCCTACAATCAAGGGTCCATTGTTTTCCTCTCCCTGCCCCGGCCCCAGCCCTGCAAAGAAGCCCAGTCCTGTCTGGCCCTGCAGCAGGAACTGGAGGCACTGGAGGTCCGGGACAGTGACTCTGTGTCTGGGATGCTCAGGAGATCCTCAGCTCGGGCAGCTCGTGCAGCCCCAGGGCCCCGCTGCCCAGCACAGCAGCAGAGAGTTGGCTCCGGGGCTCCTCAGGCTGCTCCTGCTTCCATCCCAGGCACAGGGCAGCCTCTTGCCAGGGCTCCTCTGCACACACACGAGCTCCTGCTCTTCTCCTGGCCCATGCCAGCTCCCCACAGGGCCTTTCCCAGGGGAACACGTCTGTGCTGGCCTGAGCAGCCATTGCTGTAGCCTCTGCCCTACTGCCCAGAGCCCCCGAGCTGGGGGTGCTGCTCTGCAGAGCATGGGGGCTGTGCTGCCCGGGGCCATGGGCTGCCTCTGCTGGGCTCTGCTGCTCAAGCTGGGAGACAGAGCTCTGCAGCTGATGGTGCTCCCTGCACTGACCCCCTCCCACACAGGCTCTGCTGTGGCCATGGAGGGTGCTCAGAGGTGCCTGCCTTGTTCCAGGGCGGGCACATGGGCTGGGGCTGCCCTGGATCCTCCTCTGCAAGTTCCCCGAGGGTCAGACGAGTCACTGCTCAGACTCCTTTCCCTGTACCTGCTGTGTCCCCTGGGCTGCAGAGCTCTCATGGGTCACAGGAAACATTCAGTCCTTTATCTGTGGGTGAGCCCACCCTGGACAGGCCTGTGCCCAGTGAGCTCCACTCACTGCTGATCCCTGGCACACACTGTCCCTGCAGGTCCCCTGTGTTCTGCTGGCAGCTCCCAAGTCCCTCCAGAAGAACATTCCCCTGCCATCAGCCCTGGCACAAGCTGCAGAGCCCCAGGAAGGTTCATCACAGACCATTCACCATCTGGTGGGCACTGGCCACCAACAAGCAAAACTTGAAGCACACCCCAGTCTCTTGAAGGCCACACTGGGACCCTGATCTCATCCCACTGAGCCCTGGGAGAACAAGGAACACAGGCAGCCTCTTTAGAGTCTGGTCCTTGGGCCTGTTCCTGACAGTGACTGTGGAGGGAGAGCAAAGCCTTCCTGCAGTGCCTTCAGGAGATGCCCTTTGCTGATGGAACTGCTGTGGCGGAGCCCAGCTGTGTCCCAGCAGTGCCCATGGCCTGTCCCTGCCTGTGACACGCAGCAGGACTCGCACCACCCGGACAGAGCTGTTGGCCTTACACCATCACAGCGGCTCCAAAGGAGAGAGTGGAAGTAATAAGAGAGGAGCTCTGAAAAGACCAAGCTCTGCTGCTCCCTGGCTGTGCTGCTCTGCTGGGACTCTTCCCCCCCAATGCCTGCAACACTGGCCCTGCCCTCCAGCTCCAGGGATGGACTTAACCAAAGGATCTCAAACAGACACCTTGCTGATGGGTCCTTTATTTAATGTGAATACCCACAGAGCAGACTCCTTATTGACACAGTCCCTGCCAACAGTCACATTCAGCCTGTAAACAGTGAATAAGATGCATAACAAAATCTTTTGGATACAACCTTAACATATGAGAAGAAAAAAAAGCCACCAAAACCACCACCACCAAAACAACCTGAGAAGGCAGGCTGGGCCTCTAATGATTACACTTTAGCCTATGGAGCTGAAAACAGGCAGGTTTTTGCTTCTGGAAAGCATCCAGTCATCACTTTCCTCAGGGCGTCCCTGAGCTCCTGGTTCCTCAGGCTGTAGATGAGGGGCTTCAGGGCTGGAGGCGCCACCGAGTACAGAACTGGCAGTTCCAGGTCCAGGGATGGGGAGGAGATGGAGGGGGGCTTCAGGCAGGCAACAAAGCCAGTGCTGAGGAACAGGGAGACCACGGCCAGGTGAGGGAGGCACGTGGAAAAGGCTTTGTGCCATCCCTGCTCAGAGGGGATCCTCAGCATGGCCCTGAAGATCTGCACATAGGAGAAAACAATGAACACAAAAGAACCAAAAGTTAAACAGATGGAAAACACAACAAGCCCGAGCTCCCTGAGGTGGCAGTGTGAGCAGGAGAGCTTGAGGATGTGTGGGATTTCACAGAAGAACTGGCCCAGGGCATTGCCCTGGCCCAGGGGCAGGGAAAATGTATTGGCCGTGTGCATGAGAGCGTAGAGAAAGGCACTGGCCCAGGCAGCTGCTGCCATGTGGGCACAAGCTCTGCTGCCCAGGAGGGTCCCGTAGTGCAGGGCTTTGCAGATGGACACGTAGCGCTCGTAGCACTCGACAGCGAGGAGGGAAAACTCTGCTGAAATGAAAAAGAGAAAGAGAAAGAGGCTGTGCAGCACCTCCTGCCTAGGAGGTGGTTCTGGTGTCCCAAAAGGGAATTGTGCATGGCCTTGGGGACAGTGGTGCAGATGGAGCCCAGGTCGGTGAGGGCCAGGCTGAGCAGGAAGAAGAACATGGGGCTGTGCAGGTGCTGGCCGCAGGCTCCGGCGCTGATGATGAGGCCGCTGCCCAGGAGGGCAGCCAGGGAGATGCCCAGGAAGAGGCAGAAGTGCAGGAGCTGCAGCTGCCGCATGTCTGCCAATGCCAGCAGGAGGAAGGGGCTGATGGAGCTGCTGTTGGACACTCGCCGTGTCTGGCCATGGGGACCTGTTCATGGAGAAAAGTCAGTGACAGCTTAAGGGAAACGTCTCTCAGCAAAATCAAAGACATGCCCCACAAATCCTTCTCCTGTCACACACTGACACCTTATGGGGATTCAGAGTGTGGCCACAGAGAAGGGCTTTGGCTGGCGTGGGGCCTTGCGAGAGACGGGGCGGGCCGGGGCCGTGTCTGGCAGGAGGCGAGACAAAGAGCAAGAGGCAAGACAAAGAGTAGGATAGTTAATGGGAGATTGGGCGAGGAGATGGTAATCTGTAGCCCTTGGAGATGTAAAACATAGAACCTTAGGAGCTGAAGTTTGTAGCTGCTGAACTGCTGGTTTGGAACAGTATATAAAGATGGGACTTGTGCAATAGAATTTGGCTTTGCATGCAGCCGGCCAAGTCCGTGTTCGATCACCGACAACACCCTTCTGTTTTTCTAGCAGATCTTCCTTCAGCTCCAGCCGCAGCCCTGGTTGGTGCTGGCTGAGTGTGACATGAGTTTCAGGGCAGTTGCTCCGGGGGTTTTTATAATTCAGCCTTGCTGTGCAGAAGTGGGAGGGGGACAGGGACCTGTCCTGGTGTTCCACTTTGAAAGCCCAGCTAACACAAGGGCACTCCCAGGGCCCAAGAACAGGAATGGCAAAAGCTGTTAAAGTGTTCTAGAGGTTTTTATAGCTCCTCTTCATCTCCCCTGCTGACTGTTTTTGGATGTCAGACACTCAGCATTTCTGCTGCCCTCGGGGAGAATAGAGCGAGTTCTGTGAGGCAAGGTGGTGAGTGGAGAGTGAGGGGAGGTGGTCTGTCACTCTGTCCTGTTCCAAGATCCTCTGGCCTTTCACCCTTCTCAGATAGAGGATAATCACCCTCCCATATTTCCCTTAAAAACCATCCCAATGCTGCTGAGAGCAGATCGATCCACCACAGCCCATCAAATGTCCATCCCCTTCTCGAGCTCTCAGCCCCACACTGGTAGCCAAATACACACATGGCTCGTTTCACCAACCCAACAGCCCTTTCTCCATCATAAAACTTTTGTGTCTCACTGTGGGGCTTTCAGGTAACACCAAGATGCTACACGACCTGTTTGCGCCCTGGAGGCAAGCTCAGAGCTTAGGGGGAATCCTCAAGAAGAAAGCCAAGTGTCCTAATGATGGCATTGGATGTAGGGAGATGGAGCTCCTTCCCTGGCTGCATTGCCCACAGCCGGGCTCTGGGGCCAGCGTCACCCTGAGCCAGCTGTGCCCCCTCCCAGAGCCCCCAGGGCCGGGCAGCTGCTCCCAGCCCTGTGCTCTGCAGAGGGAACTGGGCCCGGGGCTGCAGAGCTGCCCCACGGCTCTGCTGCAGCTCTGCCTGCCCAGGAGGGGCTTCACGCCTTGGACCCCCGGCCCTGAGGGCAGAGGCTTGGCTGAGGGAGAGAGGAGGGGAGGGGGCTTGTTCAGAGGGAGGGGCTGCACTCCAGGGCATCCTGTGGAGGTCTCTAAGCTCTCCCTGCCACAACATTTCTGCCTTTTGTTTTCTCTCATTGCCTGATCTTCTCTCTGCTTGCTGAAGATCTTCCTCCTGGAGGTGTTTCCCTGTGCCTGACCTCTTCCTGCCAGCACTCACAGACCCCATATCTCTGTGCACTCTCCTTGGCCCTACAGAAACCTGCCTGTGTGCAGGGCACTGGCTGGGGACAGGTTCTGTTTGCAGCTGGGAGAAAGGACAGCTCAGACTGAGCCCGGTGGGTCCAGCAAAGGTGATGCCGGTGCGGTGCATGGGCAGAGGAGTGTCTTGAAAGCACTTTAGGAAACTCCTGCAGAGCACTCAAGTTACAGTTCCGATGCCTTAGGGACTCTTAAAAATGATGAATGCCTTTATCACTTCCCCCCTCCCATTCCCCAAGAGTAGGAGACTGAAAACAGTCTCAGGAAATTTCATCCCTATAGAAAGGATTGTGTTGGAAATATTACTGGACTGAGCTGAAGGCCTGAGCATGTCCTCATGTTCTACACCAGAGATACTCAGAGAATGTACTTCCTGAATCCACAGTCAGTGGCATGTTCCAGCTTGAGGAGATCACTCCAGGAACTGCAGCTGCACTGTCCTGCAGCCAGAGGCTTCCTGTGTCAAGGGCTGGGAATGATTCTCCCCCGGTCACTTCTCAGCATCTTCCCAGCCCTAACTGATGGAACCCCTCTGTGCCTCTGTGCTGTGCCCGGGCTGGCTGCAGGCAGTGCCCCAGCCGCCGGAAAGGCAGATCCTGTCCCTCCCTCATTGCTTGGGACTCTTCCCGGGGCACTGGGATGTGGGCATGTGCAATGCCAAGGGCAGCACCATGGGGTGGCCCCTGCCATGCTGCTGAGCAGGAAAAAAGAGGCAATGAGGCCCCAGGGCTGCAAGGGTCACTTGTCTCCCAACTGGCCTCAGGGCCAGGGACAGCAGCCCTGGCCAAAGTGCTGCACAAGTTGCCTCTGTCAGGGCCTTGCAGCTGCTGCACACCCCTCTGCCCTCTGCAGCCCAGGCTGTCCCACGGTGTCCCTGCCCTGCGCCTCTGTCCCTGCAGGCTGTCCTCATCCCCCCGGCTGCCCCACCTGGCTGGCCCCTTCCTTTGCTGGCAGCTCTGCGTCCTGCCTGCCTCTGCCTGGGCACACAGAGCCTTGGGCTGCTCCAGACTCCTTCTGGGGGACACGTTGCACCACTGCACTGCCCGGGGAGAGAAATTCCTTTCTCCTCGTGTCCAGTTTGGACCTCCCCAGCTGCCCTTTGCATTAATTCTTTCTTTTGCTGGCTGTTCTCTACTGTGTCAAAAGGATCCACCATCTCTGAAACCACCCTTCAAGCCCTCCCAGGACTCTCCTCCGCTGTCCTCAGTCTCCACTCCACTGAGCACAGAGCTCCTTTGTCCCTGTGTAGTGATCATGTGCTTGAGGCCACGGGCACCTGGACAAGAAGGTCAGTTCTTTTCTACAGCAAGGAAACCACAGAAGCCCAGTGTTTTGAAGGCAGATGAGAGGCAGCCACCAGAGGCCAAGGCAAGCCAGACCTGTGTGTCCTTGCAGCTTCTGTCTGAAAGCAACCCTTGGACATATGGGGAGTTTTGGAGGTGGAATTCCATTTCAGCTGTGGGTGCCTGGACCGGAATGACAGTTCTTCTCGCCAGGAAGGAAAGGGCAGAGCCCCAGTGTTTCAAAGGCTGATTAGTGGTGGCTCAAGGAGGCCAAGGCCAGCCAGACCTGTTTGTCTTGGCAGCTTTTGTCTTGGAGCAATCCTTGGATAGACGGATCTAGGGCGGCCAAATCCCACTTTTGTCCATGGACGTCTGGCCCATAAGGACAGTTCTTTTCCACTGGCAGAAAAGTGAGGAGCCCCAGTGTTTCAAAGGCAGATGAGAGCTGGCCCTCAGGAAGCCAAGGGAAGCTGGACATTCCTGGCAGCTTTTGTCTGGGAGCTATTCCTTGGATAGATGGAATTTCAGAGGTGGATTCCCAATTTTGGCCATGGATGGCTGGACTTGAAAGATGGTTTTTTCCATGGCAAGAAAAGCACAGCCCCCCTGTGTTTTGAAGGCAGATGTGAGGTGGCCCCTAAGAGGCCAAGGCCAGCCTGAGCTGTGTGTCCTGGCAGGTTTCACATGGGAACAATCCTCGGATAGAATCCAATTTGGAGGTAGCATCCTAATTTCAGCCATGGGTCCCTGGAGGAGGACAGCTCTTTCCCACAGAAAGGAAAGCACGGAACTCCAGCGTTTCAGGGGCAGAGGAGAAGCAACCCTCAACATGCCAAGGTCAGCTGGACCAGGCAGGTGGCCCCCAGGAGGCCAAGCCAACCAGACCTGTTCCACGCTCTTTGCAGCCTTGGGGCCCTGCAGCATCACAATTTTGTTCCCCTGAGGCCCAGCAATATCACAGTGGTCTCCTTGGCTCTACAGCGGCACAAAGGCCCCTTGCTTCCATGAGGCCTTGCTGTGTCAAAACGGTTTCCTTGGTTCCATGGGGCTGCAAAATAACACAATGGCCCACTGGTTCCATGAGGTCACAGAGTGTCACAGCGGTCTCCATGATTCCATAAGGTCCTGCAGGGTCACAGTGGCTCCTTGGTTCTATTGGGCTTCCCAGGATCACAATGGCCCCTTGGTTCCACAAGGCCTGGCTGTGTCACACTGGCCCTTTGCTTCCATGAGACCTTGCAGTGTCACAATGGTTTCCTTGGTTCTATCAGGCCCTGTGGTGTCACAACGGCCCCTTGGTTCTCTGAGGCCCGGCTGTGTCACAATGGCCCCTGGCTCCCATGAGGCCCTGTGATGTCACAATGGTCTCATTGGTTCCACGAGGCCCTGCAGTTCCACAATGGCCCTTCGGTCTCACAAGGCCTTGAAGTGTCATAATAGTCTCAGCGGGTTCCCCTGCTGGTTCACAATGGCCTCCTTGGTTCCATGATGCCCCGTAGCGTAACAACGGTATCCTTGCTTCCACACAGTCAGAATGGCCCCGGGGCCTCCTGGAGCCCCACAGTGTCACTACGATCCCCTTGATTCCACCAGGCCCTGCCGTGCTACAATGACCCCTTGGTTATACAAGGCCCTGCAGTGTCACAATGGCCCCTTGGTTCTGAAGTGTGCAAGAGCCTAATGCTAAGAGAAAGGCTCCAAAAAACGCTGCGTCATTATCACTGCTCAACACCGGAAAGGCTTCAAAAGTGCTTCGTCATTATGGCTGCTTATCATAATCACTTTTGAACGCCTGGAAACTACGTGCCGTACGGGCCGTGCATAGCCCGCCTTGAGGCCCATAAAAAGGAAGGCAAAACTGGTGCAAAATGTGGAGGCGAAAGCAAAAGGTAGAATCCCCGCCCTTTGCCTTTCCCCCCACCACCACCATCGCCTGCTGCCAGACACCCTGAGGCCTCCGGGAGCCGACGCCTCCCGCCTGGGGAGCACCCCCCAATCCTTCACCCCTGCACTG
This sequence comes from Coloeus monedula, assembly GCF_965178545.1. Lineage (NCBI taxonomy): Eukaryota > Metazoa > Chordata > Aves > Passeriformes > Corvidae > Coloeus > Coloeus monedula. Next base: position 66,583 of record NW_028120450.1, read on the forward strand.
AAATCCCGAGGGAGTTGTGCAACCCCTAGCCCTGCTCCTTCGTCCCAGGCACACCGAGGTTCAGCTGCAAGCATCGAGCCTGCATCTCGGAGGATGGGCCGCCGCTTTCCAGCCAAACTGCTCCAGACATCAGAAGAGGCAGATAAGACCCTTCAAACAGCAGGAAAAAAAAGGCAAAAACCTCTCCACTTCCCCCACCCTGTCTCAGCAGCAACAAAGGTAGCACAGTGTGGTGCTGACTTATCCTATGCTTTTTAGAGTAACCTTGGCTTTTTCTAACTTTTCTCTACTTTTCTCCTTCTTTCTCTTTGCCTCTCTTACCATTAGATAAACAGATACCCATTTTTTTGGCACCAACATTTAATCTCGTTTGGTTTTAATCTGGTCTTTGGGAATATTTTGAAGCTTCAAAGTTCTTTCCTTTTATACTCAGAGATTTTGGTTTCTTTGCCCTTCTGGGTGTAAATCAGATAGTAACAAAGTGTCATAATGCTCTCCACAGTTCCATGAGGCGCCACAATGTCCCAATGGACTTTTGGTTCCATGAACTTTGGTACTGTCAGCAACAGTCTCCTTGGGTCCGCAGTGTCACAATGGACCCTTGGCTCCATGAGGTTCCGTAGTGTAACATGGACGCCTTGACTCCATGAGGTTGTGGAGAGTCACAAGGATCTCCTTGGTTCTGCGGCCCTGCTGTGTGACAATGGGCCTGTGCTTCCATGAAGTTCTGTACTGTCAACCATGATCTCCTTGCTTGCACAGTGTCATAACTGACCCTTGGTTCCATCAGGTGCCTGGCCTCCAACAGCCTCTAAGAGACCCTTATGGCCCCTCAAGGCCCCTCACAGCCCCTCATGACCCCTCAATGTCCCTCACAGTTCCCCATGGCCCCTCATGGCAGCTCACAGTCCCTCATAGCCCCTCACAGTTCCTGGCCACTCATGACCCTTCACAGCCCCCAACAATCTCTCATGGCCCCTCACAGCACCTCAGGGCCCCTCATGGCCCCTCACGACTCCTCATGACCCTTCACAGCCCCTAACAAACCCTCAAGGCGCCTCACAGCCCTTCACAGCCCCTCAAAACCTCTTGGAGATCTTCTGCAGCCTAAGTAATTTCTGTGTTAATCCCACTGAAACAACCAAAAGTGGAGTAAAAATAAAGAAATTAAGCAAAGAGGTCTAAAGCTGCTTAATTTTACTGGAATTTGGGGGTGAATTTGGGGTTCAGGGGAATATTTGGGAGGATCTGAGTGTTGTGGAGCCACGAAGCCAGGCAGACTGGGACCAAAGTCTCACAGTTGTGCTGGCAGAACTTGTCCACCTGAGCCCATCTGTTCTCCAGGAATTCCAGTTGTCTGTCTCAGTCCCTGCCCTGAGTCTCCCCCTTTGGGGTGTGGCCTCCAAAGTGCCCAAATCGCTGCTGAAGTGCCGGAGCTGCTCCTGGCTGTGGATGTTCCTGTGCCCCAGCCTGTTCTGGTCAGTGCCATGGGGGGTGGGAGGGGGTCTGGGGGCGCCTTGGGGGACTGGGATGGGCTTTTATGGCCCTTGGAGCGGTTTGAGGTGCTGAGACAGGGTTTGGGGGCTTTTGGGGCAGTCTGTGTGGGAGTTTTGGGGTGTTGGCAGGGCTGTGTGGCTTGGAGAGAATTTGGGTGGGTGTTGGGGGAGATGGGTTGGGAATTCTGTGGCTTTTGGGGCCATTGCTATTGCAGGGAGTGGTTGGGGGAGTCGTGGCTGGGAGCTGTGGGGTGGTTTGAGGGGTCTGGGAGTGGCTGTGGGGCTGGGAGGGGGTTTTAGGGCAGATGTGACCTCCTCCCCAGATAGCCAAACTCGCCCCCAGACCCCACCCCCAAGATGCTGCTGGGGGTCGGGAGCTCCATGTTGCGGTTCACCCTCCTGGCGCAGCAGGAGAAGGTGAGGGGGGGGTCCCCAGGGGCTGTGTGTGTCCCCCCAGAGCATGTGTGACCCCCCCCATCCCGGTGTCACCCCCTTTTCCCTGCCCACAGGGCTCCTGAGGCAGCCCCTGCTGCCCCGGGAGGGAATTTGGGGAGGGGGCAGAGGGGGTGCGCAGCCCCCGCCGGGGGATGACCCCGGCCCAGCGCCCTTCGTTCAGCACCGAGCTGGGCTTGGGGCCGCAGGAGGAAGAGGCTGATGGGAAGCAGATCCTGCAGGGGGGACAGGGCTTGGGCTCAGGGCAAGGTCCTGCCCTGCACACCTGGCTCAGGTGTGAGCCTGCCCCGGGAAGGGAGCGGGACATTGCCATCCCCACGGATCAGGGCTGGGAGCAGCGCTGGGAGCACGGACATGGAAATCCTGGGAGCCACTGGGACCGCCCTGGGGGTGAATGATCCCCCCCAGCACCTTTCCAGGCCGCCCTGCGAGCTGAGAAATGCTCGCTGGGCCTCGGCCTTGGCCAAGAGCCCCCGGGCTCAGCTGCTCTGAGCTCAGGCGCTGCCGGCTCCCGCAGCCTGCCCAGGGCCGCCCTGCCCGTGCCGGGGCTGTGCTGGAATTCTCTGCTGCTGCTGGGCCACTCGGGGGCTCTGGCCCAGCAGGAAAGGTGACCCTGAGCCAGGAGCTTTCCTTGGCCGCAGCAAAGCCTCGGCACGGAAAGACCTTCCCAGCGCTGGGCCCTGGGCCGGGAGGGATTGTGCCACCACAGCTGTCCCTCCATTTCTTCTGCCAGGCAGCTTTAGCACATGAAAAGTGGAGAAGCCAGAGCTGCCTCTCAGTTTTCCGCAGTCCTGCAGAGCAATCCTGTGTGGGAAGCAGCCTGGGAACAGGGTTGAGGTGCCAGGGCAGGGGAATTGAGAGCCCTTTCCTCCGCCGTGGGCCCAGGCTCTGGCCCTTGCCCTTTGCAATGGCCCTGCAGCTGCCAGAGGGGCCTTTTTGGCTCAGCTGAGAGCAGTCCTGCTGCAAGGCTGTCCTCGAGCTGCTTGGGCTGCACATGTGCCCAGGGAATGCTCATTGCTTGCAGTCTCAGGCGCTGTGGGTGTGCAGGTGTAACTACTGCAGGAGGGAACAGCTCTGCTGGGGGCAGTTCTCTTTTTCTTGGTGGTTTTTCTGTTGAAGGAACGTTCCCTGCCAGCTGTGGGCAGAGCTGTGTAGCTGTATGTGCCACTTGTGTGTGGCACTGTGGCTCAGGAGGTGGCCAAGGGGAGCTTGGCCGAGGTGTGGGCAGAGGAATGGCCATCAGGCCAGGCTGGGGGGTCAGCGGCCGGTCAGTTGCGTTGCGTGGCCGCGGCTCTGGAGGCTTGTGTGGGAGCGTGTGCAGGGCTGGAAGGCTGGGGCTGCCGCCGCCGTGTCCCAGAGCCGGGAAGGCCGGGGCTGGCCCGGCCCTGGCCCGGCCCCGCCAGCTCTGGCAGCTGCCGGCGGGGACACAAAGGGCAGCTCCGAGCTGCGGCCGCTGCGCTGCGGCCGCACAAAGGCAGCGCCCGCAGAGCTCCAGGGCAAGGTCCTGGCCCTGGCTCGGGGCTGGGCCGGGGCCAGCGGCAGAAAATCAACTTGCAGCTTGGGCCCCGCAGCAGGGAGGAGCAGCAATTGCTGGCTGAGAGAGACTCTTGCCAAGGGCCTGCGGGGCCGGGCCCCAGGGAACGGCTTCCCGCTGCCCGAGGGCAGGCTGAGATGGGATGTGGGGCAGCAATGGTTCCCTGGCAGGGCGCTCAGGGCCTGGCCCAGGCTGGCCCCAGAAGCTGCGGCTGCCCCCGCATCCCTGCAAGTGTCCCAGGCCGGCTCGGCCATTGGGGCTTCCTGCCCAGGAGGGCTGGGCTGGGCTGGGCTGGGGCTGCTGAGGGCGGGATGGGCTCTGCCTGAGACAGCTGAAGGCTGCGCATGATGAGGCCCCGGGGACCCCGTTCCTCAGTGGGTTCTGGGGTATCCCACATTCCTGAAGGGATGTCAGGGTATGTCCCGGTCCTGAGGCAGTTTTGGGGTCCCCCCAATGCTTTGGGAGGGGTTTTGAGAGGGGGGCTCTGTTCCTTGGAAGGGGGACCTATTGTCAGGGATGTGGGGAGCCCATTTTGGGAAGGATGCTGCTGTTTCTGGCAATGTTGAGAGGTTCTGAATGGGCTGTGGGGCCCTGGCTCTCATTTTGGGACTTGAGGTGAGCCCATGGGCACAGCAAGGGCTGAGGAGAGGTTCCAAGCTCCCATTTGGGATGGAGGGATTGAGCGGGTGCCTGCAATCAACTCAATGCCAGCCCCAGTGTGTCGATGGCAGCCCCAAATGGCTCAATCCGTCAGCCCCAAGGCCCGGCTGTGGGGAGTCAGGAAGCACAGAAGGGGAATTGGTGTCCAGGAGGGGTGGGATGGGATGGGATGGGATGGGATGGGATGGGATGGGATGGGATGGGATGGGGTGGGGCTGGCATCGTGGGGGTTGGATGAAGTTTAGGAGGGATGGGGTGGTTTGAGCACTTGGAGTGGGGGACTCAAGGGAGGGAAACAGGAGCTGATTTTGGGGAGGCTCCTGGTGCTTTTTCGCAGTTTTGGGGCCTCTAAGTGGCTTCTGGGAGGTTGCAGTGAATTTTGGGAAGGTGCTGTAAACCCCCCGCAATTTGGGGGCCTGAAGTGAAGTCCCCACATTTTGGGAGGGTGAGGGGATCCCAATTGGGAGGGGATCCTGCTGCTTTGCACCCCTTCAGTGGGGTGAGAATTGAGGAAGGAATTCGGAAGGAAGGAATTCGGAATTCGGAATTCGGAAGGAAGGAAGGAATTCGGAAGGAAGGAAGGAATTCAGAAGGAAGGAAGGAAGGAAGGAAGGAAGGAAGGAAGGAAGGAAGGAATGAATTTGGAAGGAATTCGGAAGGAAGGAAGGAATTCGGAAGGAAGGAAGGAAGGAATTCGGAAGGAAGGAAGGAATTCGGAAGGAAGGAAGGAAGGAAGGAAGGAAGGAAGGAAGGAAGGAAGGAAGGAAGGAAGGAAGGAAGGAAGGAAGGAAGGAAGGAAGGAAGGAAGGAAGGAAGGAAGGAAGGAAGGAAGGAAGGAAGG
>NW_028120449.1:0-71469 GCF_965178545.1 Coloeus monedula
CAGGAGGACGCAGGTGGGAGCAGGTAAAATTCCAATACAAAATGCAACTGGGGAATGTGACGGTGCAGAGGCTGTAGGTTGGCAGTCTAAGACTTTGGGGTTTATCACAGCTCCATGAAAGCACCGAATTTCGCCAGCAGGTACCACTCATCCTCCTCAGGACAAGCTTCCAAGAGTTCATCTCTCAATTTGTGCCCCAGTGTGGGCCAAGTGCTGGTGGAGCCTGGGCTGGCACCCCGAGCTCTCACCCCAGCTGGCACCCCCAGGCCTTTCCAATGTGCCACTGCCACCCAAGCCACAATGGTGGGGCCTGAGGAAAGGAAGGAATGAGGAGGGACTTAGGACACAATCCTGCCCTTCAGACAGGCAGATTTACCTGTGCTCCAGTCTCAAGGGGGCTCTCAGTGGATAACTCAAGCATCCCGCGTGGGACACTGGGGCCAAGGAGCAGCTGGAGGCAGCTCTGTCACCTGGGCTACCTGTGTGTAGCCATATTTAGCAATAACTGAATTGATTGAAATAAAGGGTAAAAGCTTGACTCAGCCTGTAACTTTCACCTTTCTTTCAAGTGCAAAAAGAAGCAGAAAAATCCATTCATATTGATGCTTTCCAGCTATGTCTCTTTCAGATTCCCAGGTATTCATCCCCTCACAGAGTTTTAGCGGTGACACAGAAGAAAGTTCTTTGCGTGCTGCCAGAAAAACGAGATTTCTCCCATTTTTTATTTTCACACCTAAAGTATGAAAACATTATCATCACACAGAAGAGTTCTGCACACTCTCCTGTGGGCAAGGGGAAGATTCCCTGATAGGCAGATTCCAACCCCTCCTGTCCATATTTACATCCCTAAGGCCTCAGACCCTCTGTAGGTAACCACGGGGTTCCCAGGTGAGAGGAGTCACTGTGAGAACAGAATTAAACCCCAAAGCACCTCTGAGCAGACAGCGCCTGACTCTGGGAGTGCCTCCCTCTCGCGTGGAAGGTGTGGCTTACTCAGGAGTTACTCCAGGAGTTCCTACTCTGCCCAGGCCAGGCCTGCTCCGGACACTCCCCATGCCCTCAGAGCCACAAACCCAGCTCAGGGCTGGGCTCAGAGCTCCAACACCACCAGGAATGAGCACTCCCTGAGCCCCCTGCCCTCCCAGCCCTGCTCTAGGCTGGGCAGGCACTGAGGGGCTCACTGACACCTCCAGGGTGGCTCTTTAAAGGTGGTGGCACAGGTGCTCCACAGCAGACCTGTGCCAGACCCAACTTCTCCACGGGCAAGGAAGAACCTCCCAAAGCAGGTGACACAAAAAGCTCTGGTGTGGCCCAGGGACTGCTCAAGGTCACAACCAAAATTAGTTCTGAGCTCAGGGTGGTGTCACTTCAGTTCCCTGCCACTGCTGCCACTTCCTGCCACCTTCAGCTTTTGCTCCAGGCACCAAAATATGATTTTTTCAAGGCCAGCCCATCTAAACTATCTGAAATTGCAGCCTGGCCGATCTCGGGAGCTCCCAGACTCACTCATGAGGATGAAGTGACAGACCAGCAGTGAGCACTTCTCCCTCTTCCAGCCAAGCTGTGAATTGCTCCTCCCTCAGCTTCAGCAACCACTTTTCGTGCCAGTTCCTGAAGAGAATCTCGTGCTGAACATCCATCACTTTTTCAGTGCAGAGCATTTGGCTTCATCCTCAAGCCCTAGAAACACTCAGCTAAACCAGCACTAAAACCTGATTAAACTTGCATCCTGCACAGCACAATGAACTTGGACTTGGGCAGGAATCAGAATATCTGGGAATGAAGAGAACCCAAGAGCTCGGAGAGGTTTGCTTTGCCCTTGTCCTGCCTTGGGCTCCTGGCTCTGCCACAGCAGTTACAAGAAGCAGAGCAGCGACCTCCCCTCCCCTCCTCATCAACACAAACCCCCAAAAGCAGAGTTTGTCTCTCTCAGACCCACCTTGAGCTGTGTCCGCAGCAACAACGAGGCTGTTGAAAGCAGCAACCCCACAGCTCGGCGTCTGCAGGGCTGCACCCTCTCCATCCTACAGCCTCTCCATCTCCCCACAGCTTGGAGTGATCTGTTCTCCCAGTTTAGAGAAGGTGACACCAACCTCACTTTGGTTTGGGTACAAACTCTGAGGCAGACACTGAAGGCAAAGGAAGACGAGGCCTTGGTGGGAAGGGACCTTAAAGCCCATCCAGTGCCACCCCTGCCAAGGGCAGGGACACCTTCCACTGTCCCAGGCTGCTCCAAGCCCCAGTGTCCAGCCTGGCCTTGGACACTGCCAGGGATCCAGGGGCAGCCACAGCTGCTCTGGGCACCCTGTGCCAGGGCCTGCCCACCCTCACACGGAAAGATTTCTTCTGCGTATCTACTCTGAACTGAAGTTTAAGTATCTAAGCTCAAGTTTAGTTATTGCTGAGCCTCTGCTGAAGATAACTGAGACACCATAGTAGGAGAGAAAGGAAACAGGCCTGTAGAACAAACCACAGGCGAGTAACAAACCAAAATGATGTGGCCAAGAACAATTATTGCCACAGAAAAGAAACCTCAGTCACCAAAAACTCCAGTCTATTCCTACATCCTCACCCAGGGGGACTCCAAACACGACACTGCAACTCATGCTCCTCCCAGCTCCACACACACATTGCTGGGACCTCTTGCAAGCTGCTCGAGCTCTCTCCACGTGCCAAATCTGCCCATGGCAGAGGTGCTGCTTTCCTGGCTCAGCTCCCAAGACTCAACTCTCAGTATTTCCGCCCTCAATACTGTAAATTTCTGGTGATCTGGAGCAAAGATTTCTGGCTTGCTGTGTGGCTTCTCACACAGAACCTGACCCCAGGGGCTCAGTCTCACTCTCTCCGTGTTTGACACAAGTCATAAAGCAAGAACTGCAAAGACATTTCGAGGCAGTATCAGGGGCCTGAGACAGCTTTTGAGATCAAAGTTGAAATCCACTGTTTTCTTTCATTGCTGTTAAACTGTACTGGAGTCCTGGGGGCACTTTTGGGCGCCACAGTATACAAAAGATACAAAGCTGACAGCATCCAAAGAAGGGACATGGGGATGGGGAAGGGTGTGGAAGGACCATGAAAGAGCTGCTGAGGGCACTGGGTTTGTTCTGGTAGAGAAGTGTGAGGTCAGAACACATCGGGGGCTACAGCTCTGATCTCCGCTCCCTGGGACACAAACAGGACCCAGGGAGCAGCTGGAGCTGGGCCAGGGCAGGCTCACGCTGAGATCAGGGAAAGGCTCTTCCCCCAGAGGCTGCTGAGCACTGCCCAGGCTCCCCAGGGAATGGGCACGGCCCCGAGGCTGCCAGAGCTCCAGGAGCGTTTGGACAGCGCTGCCAGGGATGCCCAGGCTGGGGCTGTTGGGGGGTCTGGGCAGGGACGGGGGTGGGACTGGGTGATCCCTGTGGGCCCCTTCCAGCTCAGGATATTCCAGGATTGTCTCACTCCCCAACAGGGGAGAGTCTGCTCTCACACAGAGCTGCACACACACTGTGCAGGAGGCAGCAAATGACAACAATTGACATTGATACATTAATAAAGCCAAGATATTAAGCAAGCCAAAAGATAAATTTTCCCTTTTGTTCCTGACCAACAAGACCTGTCCCAGTCCCAGTCCAGCCACTAAGCAACTCCAGTGTGACACAGGGACTGTCTCACACCTCGAGGCCGACACACAACAGCAGCACAGCACCGGGAGTTTAATCACGTTTCCCTCATTAGAGGAGACAATTAATGACCGCTCAGGTGCACAACCACTCCTGCAGAGCGCTTCACTAGACCCCGTTTTGCAAGAACTCCCCCAGGCTGCAAAGCCCCATTTGCCAGGGACCTGAGAGAAGAATTCGGTAGTTTTAAAGGAATGTCAGGAACTAGGAATACACCTGAGTGTAGGAACCGAGAGTGCCGAGAATATTTCTCGGTTTCCATCTCGCCCGATCCATCTGTTACGGCGCAAGGCAGAGGCAGGTCCCTACCTCCCGAGCCTGGGGTCCTCCCATCAGATGAGCCATGCGCGCGGCCAGGGGCGGTCCCGGAGCTTCCATCGGGCCCTCCCGCTATCCCCATGCGGCCCGGGTTCGCGGCCGCTTCCGCGTTTGAACGGCGGCGCCTGCTGCTGACGTCATCACTCCCGCCGCTTCCATCCCGGCCTTACTTCCGCCTTCGGGAGCCCTCGCTTCCACGCCTGCGCGGCGCGGCATCGGCCGCCCCTCCTCAGTGCCGGTTACCCCGGCAACGCCGCTCGCGGCTCGAGCCGCTCCTGGCCCGGCCCCGGCCCTGCCCGGGACGTCAGCCCCGGCCCCGCTGCCAGCCCAGCCCCGGCCCCGCTGCCAGCCCAGCCCCGCCCCCGCTTCCAGCCCAGCCCCGGCCCCGCTGCCAGCCCAGCCCCGGCCCCGCTGCCAGCCCAGCCCCGGCCCCGCTTCCAGCCCCGCCCCCGCTGCCAGCCCAGCCCCGGCCCCGCTTCCAGCCCCGCCCCGGCCCCGCTTCCAGCCCCGCCCCCGCTTCCAGCCCAGCCCCGGCCCCGCTTCCAGCCCAGCCCCGCCCCGCCCCCGCTTCCAGCCCAGCCCCGGCCCCGCTTCCAGCCCCGCCCCGCTCCCGCTGCCAGCCCAGCCCCGGCCCCGCTTCCAGCCCAGCCCCGCCCCGCCCCCGCTGCCAGCCCAGCCCCGCCCCCGCTGCCAGCCCAGCCCCGGCCCCGCTGCCAGCCCCGCCCCGGCCCCGCTGCCAGCCCAGCCCCGGCCCCGCTGCCCGGCACCAGCGCTTCCCAGGCCAGCCCGGTCCCGCCCACGGTCCCGGCCGCCCGCCCGGCACCTCCAGCCACACACGGACGCTTCAGCTGCCACGCCGATACGACCGATAAGCACAGCACCTCCAGCCAGCAGTGCAATTCGTTCGGCTACTGCAGTTCCATCCTAGGAGCTTTCGGCAGCTACACCTCCTACCAGCTCTGTGTCCACACAGCCCCCGTCTGCACCGCAGCCACAGCCGTGGACACACAGCAGAGACATTTCAACAGCTGCCGTGTCACCACGGCATGTACCCCCTATCATCACTCTGATAACACCACTCAGAGGATTATCACAACAATCACACAATGCTGAACCATGTTTCCCGTGCCATTTCAGCGAAACAAATACGATTTTATCTCCAGAACAGAAAGAGGACTTTCTCAACTATACGTGGACACCTCTTCCATCACAACAGGACCAAGCACGTGTTATTAATAGTGACGTCTCGCATCGAGACATTCCATTTCATGCACATTCTTCTCGAACTTCTCAGGGACATTCAGCTGATTTTATGGGACTTTTTCATCCTCAAATGCCTGCTCAACACTTCAGTGAGAAGGATATAGTGACCAGCACAGCTTCAGAAAGCATTCCTCTATCTTCCCAAGCTTCATCTCCTTTTTTTACAACAACCAATACAACTCCAACTTCTCATATGCCTTCTTCACAGCTTCGAAATCCACAACAGGCATCTGATCCCTCATTTTTCCACCGTCGCTTTCAGCTTTCGGATGACTTTGTTCGTCACCTTTATTTCCGACTCAGAGAACGTGCAGATTATCTGCCTCCAGAGGTTGCAGCACTGGGTCCCCACCCCTCACCCATCCCGCATGCTGGCAGTACCCTACCCAGATCCACTGCACCCTCTCCTCCAGTGGCCAGATCACAGCCACCTGCGATGGCAGGTTCAGCCACTCCTCGTTTATTTCCTTACAGTGCACAGCCGCAAATACCGACCCCTATTCCTCATCCAGGAGGGGGAGAAGAACATGGAATAATAATAAAATAAGAATTTTAAAGTTGTTTATTTTATATTAATTTTTTTTAATTTTATGAGAGAACTACATACCCCATGACATTTGAGTTTCAATTATTAATTCAGTTAAGGTTCTCTTTAAAGTTTGTTTCATCCTCTCTACCCGTCCTGAACTCTGTGGGTGCCATGGGATATGTAGTTCTCTCATAAAATAAAAAAAAAAAAAATAAATAAAATAAACAACTTTAAAATTCTTATCCCTTAGACCCTATGTTTCCCACACAGCATGAAGCATACTTGCTTTCTTCTGTGTTAATGAGTTCTTTTGAATTTATAAATACTTGTATTAGCGGTGATGGCGCCCGCCCGCGGAGTGATCCGCCGGAGGGACTATTTGTGATGCGCTCCTACCCGCGGAGGGATCAGCGCTGATGCCGCCCCGCCCGCCCAGCTGCTCTCGCTGTCTTTTCCCGCTCTCCCCTCTGCTCCCAGCGCTTCTCCTGCAAAGGGCGCGGCTTTTCCTGGGCTCTTTTCCTGCCGGGCTGCAGCAAGCGCTCCGCTCAAGGAGCAGGGGCAGCTTTGCTCGCGGCGGCAGCGATTCAACAGAGCAGGCCCGGAACAATTCCTGCTTAGCCGGGCTTTGAGCACATTCCTGAGCCAGCACCAGCAGCAGCGAGTGAGGCAGCGGCACATGAAGGAGGCTGCGGCTCTGGCCAGGCTGGGGAGGGGTTCCTCTGTAAAAGAAGAACAGGGAGAGACAAACCAGAAAGGGCAGGAAAAAAAGAAAAAGCCAAGACAAACTAAACTTTTTTAAAAAAATAATCTGGATCCAGAGGGACTTCGGCTGGAGAACTTCCTGGGGAGCAATCCTGCCCCTCTGGGAGGCAATGCCAGGGCAACTCCAGCTGAAACCTGCACACAAACACCACAAAGATTTCAGATATTTGCAGGAAGCATCCACTTAGCAACTGCTGCTTAATAATTTATTCCCTTTCCCATTAAATGGTACATTCAGTCCACAAGACTTCAACACCTTTCTGGTAGTTTTATTTACAGTCTGCAGCGTGTTCTGTAAAACACAGGAGTGCACACAGACACACACGCACAAACATTTAAAGAAGTACAGTTTATTCCAAAGGAAGTCTACGCACTACTTTTTCCATAAAAATTATTAAAAATACTTTAGTTACTGTATTCTACCTAAACCAAGATACTTGAGAATTCTTCCACAAGTGATGCCCCCTCCCCACAAAGGGCACTCCGACAAGAAGAAATTCAGGAGACTGCATCACCAAATAAAATCCTAATGGCAACTGCTTCAATGCACCAGAAGAACAACGAATTCCCACTCTGCATCCAGCAATCCCTGCTCTGCAGCCTGTCTGCATCTGCTTTTGTAGGGCTTGTGGGGCTTTTGCATTCACTTCCTTCTCCAGGGCAGTTCCCACAAACAAAGAATGACTGAATTTCTGCAGACTGTCACTCGGCAATCCTACATTTCACACATGCAAAGGGAAACACTTTCCTTTGAGCCCTTTATTTCAAGGAGTCTCTTTTTTACTGAGCATCCAGTGAGAACAGTGCCCAGTTGTGGCTGTTATTATTTCTCTGCTTTTGCTGCGTGGCAATATTGTGCTGGAGCTCTGCAGAACACCCACTGCAGCCCTTGTCTCACTGGGGCACACCGAATTGACAAAAAAAAGGCACAAAGATGAAACTCCTAAAGCAGCAGCAGCCCCAAGTCACTGAGCTGCTGCTTCCCACCACCAACACTCTGTGTCTCAGCAAACACTTCCAACGCACTAGCCAAGGCCACAGGGGAGTGAAAAGCCCAGAGCCTGCGGGCAGGACAAGCACTCCATTGATCAGTAACAAACCAACACAGCTCAGCTGGATGGTGCACTTAAGACTGGACCTGGAAGCATCAGGAAAAGCCATTGGAACACAAGCTCAGCAGCACAGAATCCATTTGGCACCAGCTGATGAGATGGGAGGCTCTGTGTGGGACACGTTGTGCATTCAGCTTCAACAATGCCACAGCTCCACAGCAGCGCTGAAAAACTTCTGCTTTTAACAGTTGGAGAGGATTTTCTCAATGGAAGTGAAGCTGTCATTAACAGAGGAACAGCACACAATGCACAACATAACCTGCAATAAAAAGCTTCTGCTTTCCAGCATGTAAGCATCCAGGTTACTGGACTTCAGCTCATGGAAACGAATCTGATGATAGATTTTTTTTTTAATTTTTCTTGGAACTAAAAAAGTAAAATCTTCCATAAAAGGATAAAGCACAAAAATACTCTCTCAGTACGTCTCAGGAAGCCATTTAATACCTTCCATGTCCTAGGAACAACTAGGCAAAACACTTGGAAAGTGTGAGCAGTAGAAATGTTGACCATTGAATGTTTGGCAGCCGTGTGCTCCAGCCCCTGGGAGGGGCTTGTCCCCCACTCCACACCAGTCCTGCAGCTCCCCAGCTATTTCTTCTTCTTCTTCTTTGGGGGCTCATCCTCAGAGCTGCTGCTGCTGCTGCTGCTGGAGGAGCTCGGATCCGAGTCGAAGTCGGAGGAGGAGGAAGAGCTGCTGGAGGAGGAGGAGGGGGAGGAGGAGGAGTGTTGGGTGGAGTCGCGGGAGACAAGCACTCAAGGCATCATGTTCAGCAAGTCTCGATTTATTTTTCAAAACTACACTTACTTATAGTACCTTTAATTAGCTCATACATATTGCAAAAGTCGAGCTCCTCATTGGTGGGAGCTATTCCGTGGGATCTGCAAACACGGTGGTCTTATCTTCCTCTTCCGTATGGTTTCTGTCTTCTTACTTATCTGAATGCACATTCTGTTATCTATGCAACCTCTTGCTCAAGGACTCAGTGTCTGCATCTTTACTAAGCCTGCTGTGTTATCATGACCTTTGCTTTTTAGCCATTCTTCAGAAAGACTCTCAACAGAGGAGGAGCTGTCCTCACTGTCACTGTCCTCGGAGGAGGTAGAGGAGTCCTGGCTGTCAGAGGAGTCGCTGGCTGAGCTGTCACTGCTGCTGCTGGAACTGGTCACACTTTTGGACCTGGGAGAGAACAAAGAGCTGAGCACAGCCCTGCCAGAGCCCATGGCACCGTGTTCTCTGCTCTGCTGTGTCCAAAGATCAATTTGTTGCCTTGAAAATTTCCAGGCCTCACCACCGAAGATGAATTCCTGTGCCCTCCCTCCCTTTCCCACTCCTGGATGAGTGGATTTTGGCCATTTGAGCAACGGCAGAGTGGCCCCAGGGCATGACATAGGCCAGCAGGACTGCAGAGAGGGGCAGAGAGGGAAAGCTGGCCAGGATCTCATTCCCAGCCCTGAGCAGGGGCTTTACTGGCCTGACTGTCCTGTACTACCTGAGCTCTGGGGACAGTGAACCAGGCTCAGTCCCTGCCTCACCACTGCAGCAGGAATTCTGTCAGTTGTGACCAAACTTGTCCAGCGAACACATCCTACAAGCTCCTTCCTGGGCAGTTATTAATAAGGAAAACCAAGAGACTGTAAACAACCTTAAAGCAGGATACCAAGCTCCAGCCTTTTCTTTGAGAAGCAAATATGGCTAATTTGTGCCTGCTCAGGATCAGAAGGAGCAGCTGATCTCCTGGCAAGAGCCCAGGGTGGAGCACGCAGCAGAGCTGGGACACTGTGGTGGGGTCCTGCCACGTTCCTCACCATGGGGCTGCCGAGTCCCTGGGAAGTGCCCGTTCATTGGGTCACCCTGCTGCCAGCAGTTGTTTCCCACTCCACATTAATGTTTCATCTCCGGCATTTCAAATGCTTTGCATTTCGGTAGGAGCGGGGAGCCTGTCTCCCATGGCAACAGTGCCAGGAGTCCAGGACAGGAGAAGGAGCTGAATGGGAGCACAAACTGGAGAGGTTTCTCACCACAGCTCAGCTGATTGCTGTTACTGAAACCCAGTTCTTGCAGTAAATCAATCCCAAGTGTTTGCTCCTCCATTCTGCCACAGCTCACCTCAAATACCACTGGATTTGGAGCCTTTCAGTGGCCAGGGCAGCTCCGGGTGCCCCAGGCAAGACCTTGGTGGAGACTTTCCCTTGTCAGCAGTTTGCCAGGGGACCCTCAGAACACCTATCCTGTTGTTTTCATCCATGGAACTAGTGGGATTCTCAACCCTGCAAGAGGCAGAAGCACCAGCAATCCTGGTCCTTCCTCACTAGGACTTTCAAAATAAGCCAAGGTGTTCTGTGTCTGTTCAAATTAGCTTTAAAGGCACTGATTTAACAGAGAGGGTATTCCCCCCCGCCTGAAATTCACTGGGAATTAGAAATGGACACAAAATAAAAATGAATGATTCCTACTCCTCCATCCCTTACTCTTCTCATCAGTCCACAACACTCGCCCCATGTGACAGAAAAGAGAAGGCACACTCAGGTTAGGGTTAAACTGTGTTTACGTTCTCTTTTCAGGCCAAACTAAGGAAGCACATCCAAAACCCCCGTGCTTCAGAGTTGGTGCATTTCCTCTTCAGGCCGCTGGAACTGGTAAATCTTATTCCCAGGTCTCACTGGGAACTCCTTTTATTTCTAGTTCACACTTACAAGTAGATAGATTGTGCAACAGGGTTGGAAAACTGCTCATACCTGGCCACAGCTTTCTCAGGAACTTCCAGAAGCGATGCCGGTTGTTCCTGGCCTCTGATCCGGTTTGAAGCTTGAAGTAAATACAGGAATCCCAGCAAATATGAATCCTTCCACCGGGTCAATAAGGCATTACTGTGAACAAAAGGGGCAGCCAGCTGGAATCCCCACTGGGAATCTGTCTGGTCTCACCTTCAGGCAAATACGGCTCAGTATTTGCACTGAAAATGCTTGGAAGCAGAAATCCCAACTTGGAAAAGGAGCCACAAAGGAATAGCAAGATACTTTCCATTTTTTGAAGTGTCAGCTTCTGACACTTCACTCGTCTGTAACAACAGCTCATTTGTAGATCAGCTCTTCCTTTGACTCCAATCCAAAAAAATCTCATGTTCCCTTGAACTGTCCAGTCTCCTTCAAAGACTTAGGTTGATGTTTCTTGCAGTGACTGTGCTGATCCAAGGATCAGCTTTGTCTTCGCTTCCTGCTCATCTGTGTGTCCCTGGTTTGACATTTTGACCGTTTCCTGCAAGTTCTCTCCTCTTTGTGTGGTTTGTGTGTGACCCAGATCATCAACAGCTGCGGTGGCCCCGAGCTGGCCCCGTCTGTCCTCAGCCCACTGCTTTCTAAAGACACCACCGATTTCCTGAGAGGACACCTGACACCCAAAGAGATAAACCTCTGGGATTCCCTGGGGGAGACATGGACCAGATCCAGGTAAGGACAGAGCTGCCATCTCCCCAGGCTCCCCACGCAGACGGGATGCTTGGATTCCCTGATGCTCCTGCTTCTTCTTTCAGGGGATGCCCTGAAAGACACATTCTTCGTGAATGTCACCTCATATTCCCACTTTCTGTCCTAGAGCCGAGTGGCCCCGAGACACGAACGTCCCCACCTACATCCCCAAATTCCACAACGGCTGGGAACCACCCACAGAAATCTTCCGTGGAGCTCCCTGGGAAATAGACATTGGACACTTGCAAGAGGAAGGTTAGTCCTGTGTCCCTGTCTCTTCACTCTCCCTCCCCCTTTTCCGGAGAAATGGAGCTGCAGGGGTAGTGGTGGCATGCAACAAGTAGTTGGCTCAAAACTCAGTTGGATCTGGTTGCCCCAGTTAAATACAGAAAGCAAATGAGGCTGGAAAAGGGCAGCAATAATGAGCCTCTCCCAATCCAAGGCAACAGCACCCTACAGCGTAACTGAGCTCCAGGGACACAGGCTTCCCTGGAGAACACCTTGACCAAAATCTGCCAGACCATGACTCATCTACCACTATCCCTCTCCTTTTCTCCGATCAGCTTTCCCCTTTCCTGGTAACACTGACTCCATGTCTGCCTTTCCAGCTCTCCTCAGCCAATGGATATCCTTACTGGAACTCCTCACTCAAGCGTGGCCAGACGGCTGAGCAGACACAGGTCGGGGATGCCTTCAAACAGAACATCACTCCACATGGAAATAGGTGATGGATCCGCACGCCCGGAGCTTTGGCTCCCGCCTCGGAACCTCATGAACGCACACGGACACGTACAGTGACACTGGGACGTTTGGGCATCCTGGAGACAACTCCCTGCCACTGTTAATAACCACCAAGGGAAGACAAAGATCAGCTGAGGGGTTATTCCCATAAGCACTGTCTGCTGTTTAACCCCCAGCAGCTCTGCAAGGAAAGGAATCGCAGGTGTTTTCCACCGCAGGAGGCAAAAATATTGACTGACTTCATCAGTCCATCCATAGGTCTTGTTTCCCAACATCAGCCCAGCAAAGTGACCTTAAGGATCAGGTGCCAAAGATGCTGCACTGCGCTTTGGCTCTCCATGTGTGTAGAGACGCTGGAATCATGGAATCACAGAAGGGATTGGGTGGGAAGGGACCTTAAAGATTATCCCGTTCCAACCCCCTGCCATGGCCAGAGACACCTTTCACTATCCCAGGTTGCTTCAAGCTCTGTCCAGCCTGGCCTTGGACACTGCCAGGGATCCAGGGGCAGCCACAGCTTCTCTGGGCAACCTGTGCCAGGGCCTCAGCACCTTCACAGGGAAGGATTTCTTCCCAATATCCCATCTAAACCCACCCTCTGGCAGCGGGAAGCCATTCCTCCTTGTCCTTTCACTCCAGGCTCTTCAAGTCCCTCTCCAGCTCTCTTGGGGTGCCTTTAGGCACTGGAAAAGGCTCTAAGGGCTCTCCAGAGCCTCCTCTTCTCCAGGCTGAACATTCCCAGCCCTCCCAGCCCGTCTGTGTAATGCTCTAGCTCTTGGAGCACTTCCTGGCCCTTCCTGTCTGATATTGCGCTGGTTTATTAAAGGAAATTCTGACTCTTTCTGCTATCTCTGTGTATTTATCTCCAAAGGACTGTGAGTACGGAAGAGTCATCCCCTATGTTCCTCAGCTCTTCTTTGGGGAACTCACCTATAAATGGAACTGCAGAAATGGGGAGGGAGGAAAAGGAAACAGGATGTGAATCGAGCACCTGCATAGTGACCACAGATGTCCACTGCTAGACAGACACTGATGTCAGGCAGATCATGCCCTCCAAATAGTGCTCAGAAAGAGAACAAGTTTGGGATTTCTGAAACTGCTCTGAATTGGATTTGCTTAAACAGATGTCATTAGTAAAAGCAATCAAAGAAAGAGTTTTGATCCCTCTTCCAAGCTGATGCCACTTATCATGTATCTTCCCTGCATTCTTCTAGGGAAGCTGTTTTTGATGTTGTCCTGTCCTTCTTTTTATAAGGGAGCAAAAATACTTTATTAAGTATTACTCTTTCAGTTTTGTTTCCTCTCCTCTTCTGAGATACAGTAAAGTGAACATTCAGCAGAATAGTTTTGCATTTTTTGAACACAATTCTTCTTTTATCCAACTGAGGCCCTTCTGTGATCATGAAAAAACAGAAACTGTTGTGAACTACAGTTTACACTCATAAGAGGTTGACATGGGTCAGTTCTCCAAGGTTATTCTTAGTTCAACTGCTGTGTAAACTGTTGATGTCACTGACTGGAGGCTGCTCTTCAGGACATTATAGATATGATAATTATATGACAGAAAATGCAACATATAGTTGAATCTGACCTTCAAGTTCACTAGCTTAAAAAAGGAAAAAAATGTCTGTAAGAAATTTGCTGCTTTTCCCATTACTAAGATGTAATAAATGCCTTCAAGTTTATACTCAGTCGACAGCATATACACATGGACAGCAGTGCCCATCCATCCAAATGTACCCCAAGCTAGGGTACATTTTAAGTCTCAATGATCACTGCCTCCAGAAAGCATTTTTGAGACAAAACAGGCAAAGTCTTTTGCATATCTAGACAATCATCCAATACTAGGATCTTCACTCTCACATAAACACTTCATGTTTTTCCACAGAGGAATCTGAGATAGATTTTTCTGAGAAATAACAAACCACCAAAAATTAATAAATGACAAACAAGGGAAAAGCACCACTTCCTCACTCAGCACATTTTCCTTGATTTTCATTAAGCATTCAGATTTACAGATGCTGATATTGCCACAAGAGCAGTTTTTTTCTGGTTTAACTTCCTCTTCCAGTAGAGCAAGCACAGCTGCAAAATGCAAGCTCACTTCTAGGCTCTCTTACACATCACCAGTTTACCACATTCCAACCAGTCACAGCTGTGCAACACCCCGTCAGGGTACTGGGATTACTGCAGTGCCACAGACAGTTTAAGTGAGGCTCATGGAGCTGTACAATTTTAACTATGTTTTATATGTATAATTAAATGATGCATGACATGGAAATAAGCCAGCTGTACTGAAACTGAACAAACTAACTGCTCTGATGCAACAGTTAAGCATCTCATCAGTTCTAAAATGAAACAGGTTTAAAGCAAAAACAATATAGAGAACAGAATGCTTGACACTGTTAAATAGCATGGTCAAAGGATAATTTTTGAACATTAAGGAAATGCATTCACCCAGTCAAATTTTCAAAAGAATTCCTGGCACCAAAATGTTCTCTGTTTGCTTTTTCACCATGTTTTAAGAATGGATCACTCTGGGGGAAGAAAATCCTGTGCGCAAAACACTGCGTGAAACTAAACAATCCTTAAACATGGCTAATTTCCATGTGGAGCTGATGATTTAGCACTGTCATCCTTCAGCAGAGGAGAAAGAACTACCTGTCTTTAGTTTATTTAGGTAAGATGAAAAAAGTGAGGAGCGTGAATTTGATCTTGCTTCAATTTACTTCAGTGGAAAAACTCTTGCCATGACTTCAGTGAGAATGAGACTGCATCTTAATTCATTCTATATGGAGAAAAACAAATCAGCTGAGAATAATGCTTTTGTTTATTAGATGTAAATTACTACCATAGTCGTTTTTAACAGTGCTAAGTAAATCCTGCTTTAAAAGCCAAACGTTGCCTTCAGTCCTGCTTATTCCTCTGTACTGTGTCACAATGCAGGATTCCTGGTCCTCTGACCAAGTCACCGCTGTCACAGTAAGCATGGCTTGCTCTGGCGAATGGCCACATTCCCAGTAAACATGGCTTGCTCTGGGGAATGGCCACATTCCCACACGGGAATGATAGATGTTTGTGGATGTCACTGGTGACAATGTCCAAATCTGGGCTAGGGCATGCCCCCCAGCCAAGAAACTAGGGTGCACACTTTTGTAATATAAATGCATTCACTGAGAACACAGACTGCACTTACTAAAATGTCCATGAAAAGCAGCCAAGTAAATCAAATCAATAGGGTTAAATTTGCAATTAGGATTCTCTCTTTCGGCAGAAAATTTTAGGATAGCCACAAATTGAGAAAAATTTGCTTTTTTTTCTTCTTTTTCTCAGAAGGCAATCAACCTTCTGGTCTGGCTATTCTTTACTTCTCCCTATGAAGTAAAATCTAAAAAGACACACACACGATATTTATGGAAGGACCTCCCAATGAATTAGGAAAAATTATTACTCAGAAGATCAAACAGAAACAAGACTGTCTACACTGTATGAATTAAACATACATGAATTAGGACACTGAGCCTTCCATTCTTTAGTAACAGAACTGATGCTGTCCTGAAAATGACATTAATGAATTAGACTGGTATATGAAAACCTTCTGCATCTGCTCTAGAGGTTGGAATGAGGATGTTAAATGAGGCAGCAGACAACAAGGACGTGCTGCTTAGGGAAGCTGAATATCACTTCTGTGCTTGTGGAGTTCTGCAGTTTGGATGAAGGTCACAGGTTATCTCCAGCTACATGAAAATGAGTGATAAATACACACTGTTGGTCTTAGACTGAAAGCAGTACTAGGCAAAGAGAGTCAAAATATGGAATATTACTCAAAATCATCCCCTGGTTTTCTAAAGATCATAATCTTCTATTAGAAGACAGTTTGTTACCTTCTCCTAATATTAAAGCTGTAATAGTAAAAGCACCTCAATCTTGTAGAAGTATCTAAGATACACAGAATAAGTAAGGTATATGGAGTGAGAGCACCCTAAAAACATCACAAGAGAAGTGACAATTTCTGGGATAGTAATGACATGAACGAGTATCTAAACGTTAAGTCTGAGTGAATAAGAGAATTTTTCAACTAATGGATCAGGGAAAATGTGAAAGGATGAGATATGTGATTAAAGATCATAGTGTATTCGGTTAACACAGGTGGAAAATATATGACTTTGATTCTGTACTACAACATATTTTAATTGATTTGTGTGTAGTTTTAGTTTTATACATGCACAATTTTTTAGAACACATCTTTAGACTGGGACAAACAATAAAGGAAATCCATTGTATGACTTTACATTGATCCCAACATCACTCACTGGAATATCTTAACATTTCCTGCACAGATTCCCATTCGTTAAGATGACAACCTTGAGAAGAAGGAAACCTATAACTGCCATTCAGAGAAGGTCTAAAATTTCAATTGCTGTTTGAACACAAAGGAGCTTTGACATACTGTGGTTTACTGAAGCACTCCTGCAGTTATAGACACATCTTTAACCACCCTACCCTCTCCCTCTTCCTCCATCCACCACTGATTGATGCAACTGGAAGATTCAGTAACTGCAGAGCAAAGTCCCGCTTACTTCCAGCTCTCCTGCCCCAGCAAATGCTCAGCTCTTCTGGGAAGATGGAGCTATGCCATAAGCACATTGCACCTGAAAGGAGATGAAACCTTCCCTTCAAAGACACATGTGACCAGGTTTTTGGAACTGCCTGATGTGGCCAGTTCTCATCTGTTTTCCATAAAGAAGGAAAAGAGCCCTGTATTCTCCTCTTCATGATAGTTCAAGTATGAATTCCAAAGAACAGAGATGCCAGGACTTGTCAGTGACATGACTAACAATTTTATGAGAACTGGCAAAACAGTTCATTTCTCCTACATCTTATTCTCAGAAACCTTGGAATTGTTTTGTCTGAAAGATTTGGGGGGAGGAAGGTGGACTTAATTCTCACAACTATATGAAATATTCAGTACATCTGATATTCTGTTGTCAACACGCAAAATATAGTTTAATTATGATAAGCCATACTGGAATCATTTACAATACATAAATGTGAAAAAACAGCATTAAATTATTTCTTGTTCCATGTGGAAAAATATACACCTTCCAACCCCCCAAGAAAGTAAGACAAGGCACAATAAATTCTAGTAATTCTCTTTCTTCTGACTTTTCAGTTCCATCACAGCTCTCAAAACTAAGATTTATGTGCTGTTTTGCATCTGTATCTGTTGTTGATTTTCCCCCCCTACAGGGATATAGGTGAATAAGTTTGGACAGGAAACGGTATCCCTCAAGCCAAACTGAAAGGTTTATAAAGTTGCTAAGAAAAGTTTGGGTCAGGGCCTAAATATCAATCATCTGCTCACTGTCTTTTTAAACGAGCTCAGGCATTTTCCCAACTGTTCCCAGCAGGTCTCTGCCACTATTTTAAACTAAGATTTCAGCCATTTTTTTTCCCCTGTGTTGACCTCACTAATTTTTCTTTCTCCCCCTCTTTACCTGCCAAAGGCATCCATCAGGATTTTGCCAAAGGCTATCTGCTTTTGAAGTTGAGAGGGATTCACTAATCGTGAGTGTCAAATCCACAGTAAATGCCATGGCCATATGGTATATGCTGCTTTTGGGAATTAGCTCAAAAGGCCTAGCTGTGAGAAGGCCGGCTGTATGTCAGGAGGGTTTTACTGCTAACTTTCATAACTCATGTCAGCTCTTTCAGTTTCTGTATGCATTGGCTTCAGGGAGTGCAACTGTTCCCTGAATTTATAAAAATGTTGTCAAGATCCCTTGATCTTGCTTCCTCTGTCTCTCTCGCACAAACACATCCAAACACATTTATATACACAGTGGAATAGCATGCACAGTGGCATGCAAATCTAGCAAAAGAGAAGCTTGTAAATAAATAGCATGTCATTCTGCTTACTCAATACATTTCTCTGGGTGTTAAACTCATGATAAACATATCATAAGCCCCGATGAAGGCTCTACAGCCTGTCCCATCACACCATCCTGAGTGTAACTCTGCAATGCATAGGAAGACATAAGTTTGAAAAACAGAGCAGAAATAGCTCCCCTAAGGGCAAGGTGCTGACATAGCTGAAACATAACTAATAGGAGAGCATTTGTTTTCACTAAAGAAGGAAGTGTCAGTGACACATCTCTGTGCCTGTGGAGGTGTACTGTACATTCAAAGCAAAAAGAAATCCACCTTCTTTAAAAAATTGGCCATTAATACATAAATATGTCTGTGTTGAAATCCCTCAGACGGTACCATTCTTAACAAGAACTACACACAAGACTAAGAAATTCTGCAGAGAATCACGCTTTTGTGATCCAAAGAGGCAAGGAGAAAGAAAACCACATATGAAGAGTTTAACATACCCACTTAGTGATAGAAAAAGAATTATTACAAAAATAAATGTCAGTCCCCTTGAAACACTTGAGTCAGCGCTCTCAACTTTCTCTGATGCTGTAGGAAGGTGTGAATGTCCTCCATGTGTCACATCATCCGCACCAGCCACACAGGAATGTCTCCAATGCACCTCAGAGCCTTTCAAGGACCACTCCCCTCTAATTTATGTATAGTCTGTTAACATCCTCTTGGAGCAAACAGAAATAATACTTTTAAAAGACATTTATACTTCAGAAACATGTGCCCCGACACAACAAAAAACCCAGATTTTAATACTGCCCCGAGGCAGAATTCATCCATCTTTAAGGCTTCTATTATGTATTTCCTGGTTAGTAATACAAAAAGAACTGCTGGCAGTATCACATCGAAACCAAAGTGCCAGAATCAGAAAAACTACTGAAAAGTTTACCTTTATAGGAAAGCTTCAGTCTTGGGATATTTTGTTTTGACGTTCCAGTGACTGGAAGGAACAGCATCGCTAAAGACAGCAGGCTGCAGGCATGTGGCACTTGCAAAGCTCTCATTCTGCTCTCCTCTTCTGTATCTTCTTTTGTACTATGGTGAAATATCTCCCCACTTTTCAAACAATCCAAGTTTTATCTGGAAGAAAAAAAGAAAACATCTGTAGATCTGCTTTACTGCATAAGCAACAATTCTGTAAGCAAGCCAGACCTATTTCTAAAGAGCACCTCAGTTAATTTCTTTGCTACAAAAGTATTTTTCCTCTAGTACAAGTAAATATGTTTTGTTTCTTTAATACTAAATTTACACATTTTGACATTGGAAAAATATGTAAACTTTTCAGACACCAATGTCTAGCCTAGCTAACGTTTAAGCACAAATTAAATTAATGCAGTATCCATAAAAAGAACATTTGACATTCAAAAGTGACCATGCAACTTGATAGTTAATACCAGTCCATTGGATATCTTACATGTTTTATAACTCTTTTTGTCTCAGTACAACAGCTATTGTGTGTTTATGCTATGACTAGAATGAACTGTAATGTCTCAGATGCCATGGGGGTACAAGCTGAGTTAACAGTGAGTACTTACCCATCAAAAACTAAACTAAGAAAACTGGAAAGAGCAAGCAGTTGTGTTTAGTTTTAATAGAGAAAAAAGTCAAAGCGGATGATGGATTTAAAAGTGCTTTCAGTATGATATTTCCAGCAGAACAACTGCCTCAACTCATCCACCAAAATGTCCCATAAACTTTAATGAGTGTTTCAGGCTGGGGTCAATAGGCTGATACGGGATTTTGTTAGCACAGTGTGCAACTAAGCCAGCTTTGCAACACTTTTCACTTAGTAAGAATCATTCATATTCCATAAATCTTGAAGTGTTTTACAACTGAAAGCAATTATCACTGCCCTTATTTTCCCTATGCAAAAACGGAACCATAAAGCTGCAGTGAACCTATTTCCTCAAGGTCACACAGCAAGCACAGTAGTTGAAAAGAAAACAGCAACAGCAGTCCTGCTGTCCTTTGTACCCAGCTATCAAGGATCCCTTTTGCCCAATAACTCGACTTTTGCACATGAAATTATTTGAAATGGCATCTTGAGTTCTGAAGGCAAAACTTCATGGTTAATAAATCACAGAGATCAGAATATGAAAATATTTGTGAGACCAGATCCTTCCCCCTGCAAGTGCCTGATGCTAGAGGTCAAGGGAGATGGCTGGTGAAATGACAAATGTCAGTGTTTGAGTAATGCTGTAAAACCAAGGAGTAAGGAAATGTTATGGTTAGTCAAGAGATTAATGGCTCATGATGTGCCATGAAAATTCTTTTCTGAAAGGTACTGGAGCTGCCTGATTAAAAGAGCAATCCTAGTGCCCACATCAGCCAGCACTTGCACAGACACCAAAGGAGAGGTTCCTTGCAAGTCCATGAGAGATGCAGCACAGCTTGTGGCCCCTGAGCCTTTCCACCGGTCTGTTATTTGAACTCCTGCAGCACTGGGTCTTGCAATTCTGTGAGCTACAGCAGCACCCAGAACCAATTCGGCACCTCCTGATACAGGCAGTTCATCCTTCCTGGCATGAAAGGATGGAAACAGAATCCCTTCCGTTCTCTCTGACACAGGAAATCTTTCTCAGATGAAACTTGGGCTTTCTGAGCCTCCAGACTTTCGCTCAATAGCAAAAGACAAGGAAGTGTGCAAGAAGAGCATGATGGTGAAAAAGAGGGAAACAATTCGTAAAATCCCCAAAGCATAATTCCTATTGCAGAACACTAAGCTTCTTCCTTCTCAGTCCCCTCTTCAACACTCATATTCAGTGTCTGAATGCACTACTCTTGGCCAAGTGTGAGTACATGTTCACGAAATGACATGGAGAGAAAACAGACAAACATGAAATGCCTGTTTCATCTTTCTCTTCCCTTTATTACAGTATCAGATCCTAAAGGAACACCCTTACTTCTTCTGTGCCAACACATCTATCTGAGGGTGGACCACGAAGGACTAAAGTGGATTAGACTATCCCAGGGTTAAATCGCCTTGAAGAAATTTATTTAGAGGTGAAAAAGGGGAAAAGAAGGAGAGGGGAGGAGGGGGAAGAATATATGAAGATGAGACACCAGCCCTGTTCATCTTCAGCAGGATGATAGTGACAAACCATACTTCAAAAAGAAGCAATTAAGAGGGAGCCAGTCTCACTGCAAGTATGTTGAGAAGTCACGGCCTGAAGGTCTGGGCCTCAGCCAACAGGGAACTCACCAAAGGATATGGGGCTCATTTTCTTGAGGCAAATTACTGTGAAGAATCAGGACTAAATTTGACTAAAAAAACAGTTGCATCAATGCACTGTCATTTGCTGAATTGATTGAGAATCAGCACCAAACTCGGCCCTTCGGCCATAGCTCACAACCTCACTTTTTCATGTAGGCTTTTTTTGCTAATGGGAACCTTCCTTTTTTCTTGGTTGGGTTTTTTTTCCCCTTTCCCCTTTTATTTGAATAATGTCTGTGAAAAACCATTTGCTTTCACGAGGCGGTTAGTTTACACTGGAGGCAGCAGCTCTGTGAGCTCGAGCCAACCCTGTCCTGTCTTTAGATTCATTGCAATCTGGCCACATTGTCACATATATTTTTAGTTTATGATGATCCTCTAATACAATTCCAGCTTCCACACAGAGTCCTTCCAACAGTCTAGCTCAGGTTAATGAACTTCAGGCCACTTCTCTTCTGCAGGAATTTCGAGGCCCAGGGGGTGGCTGTGCCCAAGAGATTTGCCAAAATCCGCTACGATTTCACCGCGCGAAACGCCAGTGAGCTCTCGGTGCTGAAGGATGAAATCCTGGAGGTACGTGACCGCTCCTGGAAAAGGTGTGTCCCCCAGGGGCAGGAGAGAGCTCGGGATAGCAACAAGCACCAACTCCATTTTCCCTGGTGGTATCTCAGCAGTGACACAAAGCTTTGCTCAAACCCAAAGCTGGAGCAGGCTGCCTGTGCTGTGTCGTGTCATTTCCTCAGCTCAAAGACATCGGTCCCATTTTAACCACAGTGAGGAGGGAGGACAACAACTCGCTCTAGAGCCCTGCTCATCCCCCGCTGGGTCGGTTCCTTATCACCACTTCCTCCTCCACGAGGATTTGTTTTCTCTGAAAAGCACCTTTCTCATAACCTTCCTCTTACTGCAGCACTGTTGGCAGCTGGACAAGGTGGGACGTGACTTGGGCTGACACTGATCTGTGACCTGAGGAAAAGGTTTCTCTGCAAAATGTGGCTTTTTATTTATTTAATTATTTATTTTAATGCAAAAAGACATCAGAAACTCAGTCATTAGGAAAAAAAGGTCTGGAGAAACAGGGACATTATGTAGGAACTATGAGTTCTTCAGCACGCAGAGGTGCTCTCCTGTTCATCCTTACGATACATTCTGATGCTTTCCAGGAAAAGTTTCAGTCCTGGATTGCATCTGAGAGCAACAGATCTGATTAGAGCTCCTGGCCTCAGTGATGTCCTTCTGGCAACTTCACCTTTTGGATGGTTCGGCCCCGCTATATCCTGGTTGTTTATGCCTGAAATCCCATTTTCCCACAGCAGATTTATTTTTGTCCCTCTCTCAGGTGTTGGAAGATAATAAGCAGTGGTGGAAGTTGCTCAACCGGAGTGGGCAGGCCGGTTATGTTCCGTACAATATCCTGGATGTGGTGAAACTGGAAGAGCTCAAACAGGTCTGTAGTCAGGTAATACCTGACTGGTATCAGCTGCAGGGCACAATCTGCCTCTGGGAATAATGTTGTCATTAGACCTCCCTGATTTCTTAGGATACTATGCACCAATCAGGACAGACCTTCAGAAGTAGACAAAGCCAGGAGATTCCTGAGTCTCCTATGATAAAATTCACATTTTGCTACGATCGTCTTCCCAAATAAGGCCTATCCTTCCTATTTGTGCACCAGCCTCCTGCTTTCCATATTTTTCCACATCAAGATTTTTCTTGGGGGTTAAATTAAAGATGGACACTTCCCTCAGCCAGTTCAGTTCAGCACCAGGAACACGTTACTGGAGTGGAGGCAGATGGAAACACCATCTAAGTGAGAATTAACTGAATACTGCAACTTGCACTGCAGAAATGTGGAGCTGGAGTGTTCTAAACACCCTAGGGAAGCATGGAATTGCTTCCCCATTTTGGTATTGCAGCGTTTGGGCAAAGCCTAAGGCGGCCCAGCAGGCTTCTGGATAAATCCCTGCTAGTTTAATCAAAACGTCAAAAAACTTTCCAGTCCGCTCCAGGCCCTTGGCAGTGGTCCCGCTTCACATCCCAGCTACGGAGCAGTGAGGCTCTGCCTTCCAATGAGATCGAACACGTTTGGCACAACTAGGAATTCCCTTGCGCAAACTTCAGACTTTGCTTTGGGTTCTTCATTCCCAGAAATTAACTTCTTCCATGCAGCTCCACCTGAGGTCTCCCCAGCCCCACATCAGCACAAGGAGAACACGGCAGTTTGTCCCTCCGTGGGTGTGAGGCAGAAAGCTTAAGAAAATTAAAAACGACCAAAAAAAATTCTTACTTTTCTTTCCCTTTCTAACCAGTCTAACCAGAGGTACAAAGGAGACCTGAGCTCCAGGGGCTATGGCCCATCCAGCCCAACCCACAAGCTGCCTGCCAGCCACGCCGGGGATAAGTGGGGCAGTGAGATGTTGTCGCGCCACTCTGCACAGGACGCCAAAGAACGCACGTGTGTGTCCCACTCTGGGCTCCCCTGGGTTTGGGCGCTCGGGGGACCAGACCTGCCCAAGGGGCTCCCCTGCACCTTTTACTGATCACAGCAATGGAGCAGCACTGTGTCTGGAGGCCATTCCAGGCAGGACAAGAGCCAAGAGAGCAGCCCTGGGGCTTGTGACACCGCCGGGGCTCTCGGGCGGCCCGGGCCGAGCAGGGCAATAAGTGATCACCCCATGCCTCCTTCCTCCAGTTCTAACTTCCTCCTCCTCCTCCCAAGGAGAGAGTTTCCTTTCTCTTCCAAAATGTTTAAGTGTGTCTAAGGAACAGCTCAGGTCAATCCCTTTCTCTCACTTCCTTTTGCTCATCTCCCGGCACACACACAGTGCCCGCCTGGCCGCTTCCTTCATGTGGTTCCACAGAATTCCCGGCCAAACAGGAGATCCGCATCACTCCCTCACCCTGCACATGCTGTGGGGCTCACAGAGCAGGAGAGAGATCAGGGGCCCTGCTCACCTCACCCCTTATCCCACCCTGTCCACTCCTGGAAGCAGGAGCCCTTCTGGGACGACAGGAAGCCCCACAATACAAGGACACAAATCTGTTCGTATCACTGAGTTATTCTCCACAGTCTTCAGGAGTTTCATGGGGAAAGCGATACTGGATGAAGAGTCACTGGAGTTTTCACAGAAGCACAGGATGCCCTGGGCTGGAAGGGACCTTCAAGCTCATCCCATCATGAGTGTGTTGCTCATTCCCAGTTTGTGCTTCCTGCCGCTTCCGTTCTGTTGCGGAGCAAAACCTGGAGCTCTGCGATCAGCAAATTAGTGACTAGAAGCAGCAGAGAGGACTGAAAAGGTCTCAATTCCAAACCTCCAATTGTAGATTCTCACAGAACTGTGCTTCCACATCAGGCAACAGCCAAGGGGTGATGGGAGCAAAATAAATGGCAACACAGGGGCACAGGAAAATGGGAATCACTTTTCTGGGCTGAATTTAAATAAGAATGTTGAGCCACATCCCCATCTGCCTTACAGTTTCCCCACAAACATTTAATGGCATTTTTGACTGAAGACTTGCTTTCATTCCCTACTTGTTTCTACAGAACTTATTCACCAAACGGATGAGCTGAACGACGAGCTGCTAAAGAAGATCACAAACAATAAAATTCAGCCTCCCCACAGGAATTTCAAAGTGGAAAAGCCTCAGCAAGTTTTCGTGCCCCTCACCTTTGAATCCAGCACTGAAGAAGTCAAAGCCTGGCTGGAGGCCAAGTCATTCAGCAAAGAGTAAGATTTGCCCTATTGCCACGTGCAATGCTCGTCCTTCCCTGGAGAAGGAGCGGGGGAGGCCACCGGCACCATCTCACCTGGGACAAGCCACTTGGATTTACTTACAGAGCCTGTGTTGCAAATTAGATTTCAACCCTGTTCAATCCAGGCTCTATAACCAGAATGTTCAGAGCCCAAAGTCACTCCCTTTCTCTGGTATAAATATTTTCTTGGAGATAAACAGTTAACTAACTAAATCCAAGGCCTGAAATGCTACTGGAATTGCAGCTGCCACCTTGGAACAGCCCCAGGGCCCCGTGATATGGTCCCACTGCAGCTCCTGGCCTCCCATCTCCAACTCCTCACCTCTGGCACGAGGCCACGTGCAGCACAATCGTCACCTCCCTACTTTGTGTCTCCCCAGGACCGTGGAACACCTGGGCATCCTCACCGGAGCTCAGCTCTTCTCCCTCAACAGAGAGGAGCTGAAGAAGGTGTGCGGTGATGAGGGAAACAGAGTCTACAGCAAGATCACAGTGGAGAAAAACCAGCTGGAGGGAAGCATTTTTCTGGATAATTCCTGCTGGAATGGGGGCTGTACCAGCAGCGTCAGATAGCTCATTAAACAGGCATTTTAAAAAATACAATTGTGGGGAAAAAAAATGCAACCAAACCTACACCAGCAATAAAACACACGTAAAAATTCCAAAGTGTCTTTTGAGCAAATCTGTAAGATCCCCCTGTTTCCACTAATTAATCTGCTTTTTACTGATATCACTTATCTCTTTGAAACTAGCTCTACTTTTACAGCATTAATTAAATACTGTCACTTAACTGCAGCTTGAAGTTCAAATCCAAACTGCCTGTTTTGTTTCCATTCCAGAAAAGCAGAGGGGAGTCGGAGCTCCAAGAAATCACGAAGCGCCGCCAGGAAAGGATTGATTCTGCAAATTAAAGTCTCTCTGCTTTATTTCAGCTCTTAGCCCTAAGTAGTGCAGAAAAAAAGGGAATGAAAGCAATGATTCCTGGCCCAGGCCAGATGCAGCAGAGCTCCCCTTGGGGTCCAGCTGCCATCAGAGTGACAATTCCTTGAACACTGTTGGGAAGGGTTGACAATAAGACCATGTCCCACTGGGAAAGGTGTTTTAATTTTGCATGAAGTATTTTTTTTATAACTATATATTTTATACTGAAATTTTCCGTGCATGCGATCAGAGCAGGATTCACACGGGGCTGGATGTACAAGGGCTGGCTTCAAGCAAAAAAAGACCCCCAAAGCTTTTCTCCGAGGGCTGTCCCCTGCTCCCCACTCTCCCCTGGCAGAGCAGGCGTGGCACACAGCACAAGAGAGGCCAGCCTCAAGGCTTGGAGCCTGGACCAGAGGAATAAGGCTTTAGAACCCTGCAATGGTTTGGGTTTAAGGAAAGGACATTAAAGCTCATCCCATTCCACCCCCCTGCCATGGGCAGGAATGCCTGTCACAAGCCCAAGTTGTTCCAAATCTTGTCCAACCTGGCCTCGGACACTTCCAGGAATGGTGAGTCATGACCTCTCTGGGCAACCTAACCCTTTCTATTTCCATTTCCATTTCCTCCTCAGTGCAGGTGTCCCCTGCAGCCCACGAGCACAGGGCCGGTGACAACTGCCTGTCCTTGTCCTGTCCCCCTGTGCCCCCTCGTTGGACAAGGCTAGAATGGCAACACACATTCCCAAAGTCTGGCTGCTTCCTTAAATCCATGGACCAGCTAGTGCTATCTCTGAACAGCTGAAATGAGCTTTCAGTGCCTAGAAATGAGCAGGAGTGACAAACAAAGGGATTTGAATCTGGAAATAGGTGAGTTCCACCCGCCCACCGCTGCTGATGCAGAGGCTGGGGCTGGGGGCAGCTGTGCAGCCCTTCCCTGGGGCACGGATCCTGCACTGGAATGTTGTGGTGGTGTTGCCAAACCGGGCCTCAAACCAGGAGAAGATAAGCCCTGACCGTTTGCTCCCGACCCAGGCACACCCACAGCCCTTCCCAGGGTGTTGGTCACTTGTCCCCATCTTCACATTTTCACTGCAAAAAGTCAGCTGAAATGATTCCCAAATAGCTGAAACCCCAAAGCACACTGGGAAAGGCAGGTTTAACACAAATTAAATGGCCACAAGAAAAAAACCCCTCTAATTTAGCACAGGGTGTTGCTCTTTACTTCCCGTTTTCCTTCATAAAGTTATGTGCATTTGTATATAGCAATCTGTAAATAGGGGTGAGGAAAATCCCTCTCCCTAGAAGCAGAATTAAGTGATTATGCTTCCAAAATTTACTCACCATTTCAAAACTCAAGCAAGCAGCGTAGTTCCTGTCCACAGCAAGTTTGGCACATTGCATTTCTAGCTCTGTTTGACTGACAGACCAATCTGATTGCAAAGCAGTGAAGCACACAGAGCTCCAGAGCTGCCCACAGCCCAGGGACAGCTGGGTTTTCTCTCTCAGCACATGCTGAGTCTTTGTCCAAATTTGTGCCTGTCATTGCACATTTAATGGAAAAAGCTTTAAAACAGCATCTGGGGAGCTCATGTCTAAAACTGAGAACACCAGTGCACCTTAGTTTTGGCTTCATTCTTAAGCGTCTCCAATGGATAATCTGTTTTCTTCATTTGAAACAGGACACTGCTCTCACCAGCAGAATTAGGGTGCAGGCAGGGGAGGATCCTGGGTTTAGTCACAGCCCTGCTAGGATCTGAGAAGGGCACTCACCTTGTCAGGGAGGGATGAAGAGGACAATCCTCCTGAGAAGCCCTGGCTCCGGATTAGGGTGGAGATGGGAGGCAGGATGGCAAGCACGGGAGGCGAAAAAGTTTCTAAAATGAAAATAAAAACGAATGTTGAGCTAGGAAACACACCATCTTCTAGTCCTGGGGTGTAGAGGAAAGCAAATCACAGGGAATTACGGTTATCTGGGATTTTAACAGGAGTGTACATGACAGCTCTGTAAAGCCGGGAGCCACAGGAGCACTTCCTAAAACAAATAGCTCAGTAGACCTTATTGCAGAGGCCACTTTTACAAATTTCCACGCGACTGAGCTGTGCATCTGTTCTGTTTGTACTGCCTGCAGACACTGCTATAAAGTACTGTACATTGATGTAACTGAGCGAAGGAGACAATGATATAACCATGCACTGTACAAGATTTATTAAAATAGTTAAGTTATAACTCCATCTCCGTCTCTTTCACTGGGTTTTCATAATGGTTTGTCACTGAGAGTCTCAGAAACTCAGCAGAATGTCTGAAACCACACATTTCCTTTTGGGTTTGGGGACTGACATTCAACAGGAAGGATGTTACGGCCTGGATAGCTGTGTCTTAAGAATAGGGGCAAAGCATGAGAAGGCTGCACAAAAGCACATTCTTGCCTCTCTGGAAGGGGAACGACTGTGGCAGCTGTCCCAAGTGGAACCATACAGAAAGAGGGAACAGCATAACCCCATGACTAGGAGCCTGTTACACGGATTCTCCAACATTTCCAGCCAAGAGCCATCCTGTTTCCAGAAGCAAAAGTTTGTCTTCTCTTTTCCTTAACAATTAAATAACCCAGCTGAAATAACTGGTAATTCCTTCTGTAGATGTTTTGGAGAGTACAATTTCCAAGTGGGCCCACACTAACAAGACCACCTCTTTTACAGCCTAAATAAAGTTCAGGCGAACCACGAGCCCAAAACACCTGCCTTACTGGGCCGAGGGCTCTCTCAGCGCCTGGAGCTGCACTCGATAAACCATTTCGAACCTTGCCACAACGGCGGGGAAGGGAGCCCAGAGCGCTCAGCTCCTGCAGCGGGGCACCACCGACGCGGCCCCGAGCCTTCCCTCACGGCCGCCTCCCACAGGGGCTGCCCGCCGCCACCTTGCGGCACCGGCCGCGCCCGGGCCCCGCGCGGCCACGAGGGACGGGTGGCTCAGGGGCGGGTCGGGCGCCGTACCGGCCGCGGGGAAGACTGCCGGGGGTTCTGGCGACACGGAGACTCCGGGGACAGGAGGTTCCGGGCCCGAGAGATCTCGGGGCCAGGAGACTCCCCCGATACGCTCCGTCGGGGACGATGGCGGCGTCACGGTCGCCAAGGCGAACCCCCGCCCGGCCCTCACGAACCAGCCAATCAGAATCGCTCTCCCTCCCGCTGCCCCGCCTCGGCTCCTCCCGCGGCCTCGTCCGTCTCCTGTCCGCGCTCCTGATTGGCCGCTGCCGCCCAGCCAGGCTGGGATTGGCGGCGGGCGGCGGGAGCACGCGGGCCGGTGGCCTTCGGGCACGTACCGTCCCTCCTGGGCGCGCGAGTCCCCCGGAGCCGCGGACGTGTCGGTGTCCCCCGTGAAGCGGCAGAAGGTGGAGTCGGCGCTGGACCAGCTCAAGCACCACACCACGGTGGTGGCCGACACCGGGGACTTCAACGGTGAGAAGCGGCATGAGGGGATCCTGTCTCCGCAGCTTCTGCTTAGCCCCCTCTCCCGCCCCTCTTCACGGAGAGTGGGCGAGCCCGGCCGAAGGGGCGCGCGCTGCGGGGACCGACCTACCCTGGGGCCGGAGGGGGGGGCGAGCGGGACGGCGCTGGGTCTCCATCCCAGGGCAGACCCCGCCGTGATTTCTCCCAGTTTGCCCTCGAGTGTGCCCTGACCACTCCGTTCAGCTCTGCGTGCTGTCAAGGAGAAGTGCCAGACTGAAGCCAGGCTCTGCTGCTCTAATTAATTTTGGGTTTTCTTCCAGTGGGCTGTCTAGATCTGGGACTTGTTTGGGGTTTTTCAGACTCACGCTTGGACGGTGCTTGGAGCAGCCTGGCCCAGTGGAAGCGAGTGGAACTGGATGAGCTTCAAGACTCCTTCCAACCCAAACCATTCCAGGATTCCATGATATGCTTAAAAACTGATTTGGGGTTGGAGAGAAAGAAGGGAAATGATGCTTTTTATTTGTTTCACTTGAGCTGTACATTGATCTTTTCCCTTTTTGCATTTCCAGGATGCAGAAAGTGAGAAGGAACTTGAGGAGATGTGCTCGGTCCAAGAGAAATAATTTTGAAAAAACTCATCTCACTGGATACTGCAGCAACAGTAAAATCCCAAATGGATTTCATGATCCTGACAATTCTGAGTGCACTTCAGGGATAAGGCACAAGATCTTACAGAAAAACAGACGCAGCAGCACACATCCAGGAAAACATCTTGGAATTAATGGCATAAAATCGTGGTTTATTTTCCTGCATCTGTTTGATTTTAGGATCCCTAAAAATGTTACATTCCTAGCATCAGGGGTCAGGGGGTAATTTAAAGGTAGTTGGTGATAAATATTTTTGGTTATATGTAGGGCAGATATTTATGCCTTACATAACTCTGTAATATAAATATGTATTATATATTAGGGCATATAGCTATCTATTTATATATAACCTATTTTTTATGTGTGCCCAGATATAGTTTATATCAGACACTATACCTGTCTGAAGGCCTTGCTACTGCGCTCCTAACTCATTCCTGAGGAAAACATCAGGCAAAAGTTGTTAGGTTTAACTGGTTCCTCTTTTCCTTAATAATTATTTTACTCAGTTGGAATAACTGAGAACAGCTGTTAGAGATGTGCAGTTCCCAGTGGGACCAAGGCACTTTTTTGCACAACGCAGAGTGGCGTTTAAGGTATTCAGTAGTCAGAGAAGTGAGGATTAGGATTTTGAATGCTCTTGGGCAACAAGGCTGGCCAGAGATCCCTCCTAACTCACTGTGAGACAGCAAAAACCCCACAGCCAAGGGTAACCAGGGATTGTGGGGATGGAGAATTTAATGGCATCAGGTGGCAGCAGTGCCAGTTCAACTGATAAAAAAGTAAATCCACACCTGCTCTAGAGGAGTATTGTTCCTGGATGTGTGTAAATACAGGGACACCTCTTTACTCTCAACTGAGGGAGGTTTGTGGTTGTGGTGCCAGTTTACCCTTGAGAGTTCCAGGCTTTATTTCAGCTCCCCTAGCCCGGCCTGATGTGCGGCAGTGGTGTGAGGGCCGGAGCCGTTCGCTGGCTCTGGGAATGCAGATGCCATCATGGCCCAGTGGGGGGGGGGGGGGGAGGGGGAGCTTAGGCTGTGGTGGCAAGCTCGGAAAGGGATCAGATGGCTCCTGGAACTGCCCAGAGTGCAGGAAGGGAGGGGGAACTGAACTGCTCCCACCGACCCCTGCTGGGCTATGGTTCTGGGCCAGGCCCATCAGAAAAGTGGCAGCATCAGTGGCACCTCAGTTGTTACTGTCCTTGGAGCTCTCAGGATCAGGATGAAATCATGTTAATGCACTACTGGGAAAGCAGGGAGCAGGATCAGTGCTGTAACTCTCTACACTCTCTCTCCAGGAGTGCCTTGGGTCATGGCAATTTAATGCATGGAATAGTTTCCTGTGTCTGCCTGGGCAGCTGCAGTTATTGCACAGGCATTCAGGGCTGACAGTTCCCTGCAGGGAGAGCTCAGCACATGTGCCCAGAGGCAATCGCAGCATCTGCAAGAAAGAAAGAAGCAGCAAAAGGTGATTGCTTCTCTTTCAAAGTTATTTCAAGTGCTCACACCCAAACCAACCTTTGCTCTTGATTCTGGCCGGGTGCATGGTGAGCGCTGGGCACAGGTCATGTCATCCATGCTGGTGTGAGTGATGCTTTCTGGGGGAAAGCAGCTGATCTCCAAAGTTCCCTTCCTGCCCTGTGCCTGATCTGCACAGGAGAAAACCTCTTCCAGGAAGGGATTGTGCTTCCTCTAATCCCATTTGCCCAGTCTGTTCCATGGGGATATTGCCAGCCTGGGGCAGCAGAGGCACACGCAGCTCTCAGCACTCTCTGCTCCAAGCACAGCTCTGGGCTCCTTTGCACACTGCCTCTGCCATGGGGGTTTTCTCCAGGAGAAGCCAAGGAATTGCTCATGGAAGGGTGCAGATTAAGTTATCCCAAAGGGAAGTAAAGAAAAATATCTCATTTTTCCATCAAAATGCTCATGCTCTTTCCTACAGATTATTTCAAGTTTTTCCCACAAGCTTTGCCCTACCCATCATCCCATTTTTACCCCAAAAAGTAATTTTCTCTGTCCTCCAGAATGTCTCAGTGTCTATCCCCAAAATTTTCACTGTGTCTCTACAAGTGACTACCTCAGTTTACCTCATGCTGTTCATTCTCTTCCCTGGGGATTGCTTCAGATTTTCCCTCCAAGCTATCCCTGTCTGTGCACTCCTGATTTCTTCTTTTTTACAAGAAAGTATTCATTCACTACTCTGGATATTAGCTCCAGTTTTACCCCCCCAAAATTGCCCTAACATTCACTAGTCATTGCCTGATTTTTACCTCACTATGTTCATTCTCTCCCCCTAGAGATAACCTCAGGTTTTACCCCCAGTATTTTCCCTACCTGCCCACTAACTATTTACTCTTTTTGACCCATAAATATTCTCTTTCTATCCTGGAGATTTCATCAAGTTTTACCCTGAAATATTTCACTATCTTTCCAGTACTGTCTCACTTTACCTCAGGATGTACGCTCTCCCTGCCACACATCACCCCAGCTTTCACCTCCAAAATTATTGCTACTTGTCCACTACTTATTACCTGATATTCACCTCAGTATGTCCATTCTCTGCCCAACAGGTCATTTTAATTTCTACCCCCCAAAACTTGTCCAACCTGTCACCTAGTGACTGCCTCAGTTTACCTCAAAAATGTTGTCTCCCCTAGAGATTACCTCAGACTTGAC
Organism: Coloeus monedula; assembly: GCF_965178545.1. Lineage (NCBI taxonomy): Eukaryota > Metazoa > Chordata > Aves > Passeriformes > Corvidae > Coloeus > Coloeus monedula. The sequence continues at coordinate 32,438 of NW_028120449.1, forward strand.
CCCCACATTTTTTCCCTGTCTGCAAGTTACTACCTCCATTTAACTTCAGTATGTTCATTCTCTGGACTACAGACTCAAGTTTACTCTCAATCTCCCTGCCTCTCCAACACTGATTACTTCCTTTTTACCTCAAAAGATTCATTTATTTTCTACCATGGAGGTTACATCAAGTTTCACCCCCAGAATTTACTAATACTTCCACAACTGATTCACTCAGTTTACCTCAACAAGTGTTCATTCCCTCACCTAGAGGTGACCTTGTATTTTACCCCCAAAGGTTTCCCTACTTGTGCACAACTGATTGCTATAGTTTACTTCAAAATCTTCATGCTCTCCATTACAGGTCACCTCAAGTTCACTTCAAAAGTTTTCCCTACCATTTCCATTAGTGATTATCTCAATTTTTACCTCCAATAAGTCATTCTCTACCTACAGACACTGGATAGTAAATCATACAAAGATCTAAAACACTGCACAAGAAACAGCAGAAAGTTTTCCATGAATAACACAAGTTCCTTTTTTCCCCTCCTCCGCCTAGGACTGCTACCAGGAGACAGGAGAGCTGCTATCAACACTCAAACCTCCCAAGCGTTGTTATTGCTCAGAGAGCTGCGCTGGCACTGAGCTACTCCCATGCGCCTGCAGGGCTCTGGGGAGGGGGAAGACGACCTCCCACTCCTGCCTGGAGAAATTTCAATGCCCTAAAAAGTCATTTCCCTTCTCTCTCTCTGAGCCACGGCCAAAGCAGCTGTGTAGAACAACATGGACTACCCATGGAAGGGATGATTCAGTTGTGGGAAAGACACTAAAGAAGGCCTATCACCCCAAATTTCAGGGTGAAAACAAACTGCTTGTTAACAGGAGCACACAAACTCATTGAAACCAGAGAGGAAACTGCACACCAGGAAAAGAGCTGAAAGATAGGCCCTGCCTTGATTGATAATTCCAAAGGAAATTCCCCACAGATCATAGGCAATTACCTATAATTTTACCTCCCTAATCACTGGATTTCTGACTTGGGTTGCTGTGGAAGTGTTTCACAGATGCCTTGAGGGGTCAGGGGCTTGGCTGGATTCTTTGTGGTTAGTCCTGACAGGCCCAGGCCAAACCCACCCACCTGCATTGCTGCTCCACCCCAAATTTGCATGAAATACTGAGAACAGGTTATAAATACTCCCCTTCTCTGTCCTTCCTGACACATCCATGGAGCAAATGTACTCTATCCATTGTTCCCAAGAGCACCTCTCCAGCCCAAATCCCAGTTTTCACCAACACAAACCAAACAGACCTAAGACAATTATTCCATCAGTGCCTGCAATTCTCAGCTCCCTGTTCCCTGCCACTCACACAGCAATCTCACCTCAGCCCAGAGACTCCCTGTCCCCAAAGGGAAACACAACCTGATAGGGCACAGCTCTGGCACCACATTTCCCCTTGTTCCTGAAAAGCCCTAGGTAAATCCAGTCCCTCAGACCTTGCATTCCTGAACACCAGGAGAGCTGGTGTTTTACCCAGATCCCAGCGCCCTGCACGGCTGCGCTGACACGAGCACAGGCCGATTGCTCCGCCCAGCACCATCCCTCATTTTCCTCCCATTGCTCCCCAAGTGTCCCCAAACCACCCCAGCGTGTCTGTGCCAGGGCCAGGGCCTGCCCCGACCAGAGGCTGTCACCCAGCCTTGCACCTGCTCCCACCCCTGGGAGAGCTGGGAATGCACTGAGAGCTCGGCTCCCCAGTCCTCAGACACACAAATAATGCCCAACCTGCCCCTCTGGGCACAGCCAAACACCACAACTCCATCATCCCCAAGGAACTCTGGCAGTCGCCTCTTCACCTCTGCCCTTTTCCAAAGGACACAGGTAGGACTGGGCTGTCAGAAATGGTATTCCCTAGGCAGTTCATCCCAGCAGAAAGGAGAAGAGGAACCCTGTGTCCCTCTGACTGACCCCACAGCATGGGCAGGACCAGCTGGGTTCTTCGTATTCTAAATTTTAAAATGAACTGAAGAACCTGAAAGGCAAAAAACAACACACATATAAGGTTAGAGCCAGTCAACACACACAGACAGACACACTCTCAGACACCCCTTCTTCAGCTTACACGCTGACTGCAGCCCTTACTAGAAACACTCCCCCCTAAAGAAGATGCTTTAACATCTTCTTCCATCTGCTGCTCCTTGATGTGGAACAGTAGATCCTGGGAAAATTGGTAGCATCAGTGACCACAGGGATCAAAATTTGCCTTAGGGACCTGCAAGACAGCATGAGGCAGTCTGCAAGTAGCTGACAGCTAGGAGTTATCCCCACACCAGGCCCATAAACTTTCTACCCAAAAGCCCATAGACAGGAGAGGAGAGTTCTAAAACTGTTCAAACTAGCCAGGACTGAATGTGCCAGGGCAGGGCAGCTCCAAGCATAAGTGGCACATGGACACACAGTGCATCAAATATAAGCAAAGATGACATGAAGACTTGAGATAACGCTTCAGAAGATAAATTTTTGAGACCAGGATGCTTTGAGGCGACGGAAGCTACAAAACTACTGCAGTGAGGAGGGTCTAGTACACTTCATACAGAAGTCCAAGGGAACGGCACATGAAAAAAAAGATACTACCAAAACTGAGAAGGAAGATGGATAGGAACACCTTGTGTACTTCTTCTGGTCTCAAAAAGCAAAACCATAAAGATGCCAGAATACGCCCAATCCAGGAAAGTATGCAAGTGCTCCTGTTGCCAATATGGCCCATAACGATGCCTGTAAAGCATTGAGACATCACAAAGCCCTATGACACTGAAGACAACGGACACAGACCACATCACATAGACACAAACTGAAACTGCCCAGCAGTTTTACCTGATGGACCCAAGATTGCTAGTGCAAGATGAGCCAGAGGCTGATGACGCCAAAGGAAAGAAGGCTCTACGGCAGTAGTACGTGACAGTGAAAGGTAAACTCCTTATGAGAAGTTAGTGCCAAAGCTGGTAAGAGGATGCTCAAGAAGTGCAGTAGGCCTAGAGAAGGAGGCAACGACTGCCAGCTGATACAAAGGGATCCCTAGAGAAGGATTCTGTTGCCAAAGGCTGAAGTGACATCACAAAACATGACCGACCCACAAATGGCCAAGATGCAAGATGTCCACGTGCTTGCTATGCTCAAAAGTGCTCAAAAGCATGGCTACACTGAAGAGTAGGCAAAATTTAGACCATGGCAATCGTGCCAGACCCGAAGGCAGGCTCCTCGGGTGAAAAGATGGACAATGACATCGAGACTCAAAATCCAATGATGCAAAGCTCACGAGAACATGGAGATGGGTTGGAACTGCCCGGCCCGGCAAAGGCTCGAGTGATGCTGAAGAGAAACCCTCTCTCCCTTAACCTCCAAGGGGCCTGGCCCACTACAGCCCTCTCCTCTAAGCTAACTTCAAATTGCCTCCTGTGATTCCAAAGGTTTTTGCCTTCTCCCAACCAACAGTCCCCACACTTAGCTCTCTGAAGACCAGCAGACAAAATCCATCCTCAACAGAAAAGAATGCTTCAGCACCGTGGATGTCAATACATGGCCCACAGCCCACTTGGGTGGCTGCAAAAGATGGAGAATAATGACAAAATTCAGACTGTGATGACACGTCCCAGAAGTGACCCCTTGCACAATGCCTCTCTCCCTCATAACTGCTGAGGCTCATCGCTCACCGGCCGTTTCCAAACTTAGGCTCTGCACCTACTTGTAGTACCTAAGACAACAAAACAGAAACTGCGACTATTGCCCTCCAGAAGAATAAATGCACAGGCTGGGCTCCCTCTGCACCACTGGCCCAGGCTCACCTCAAATCTCCATCCGACTCCGGAGGTGGCCCGGACGATACCCGCAAAGCGAAAAGGGACACGCTTCGCATGCTGCCACGTACCTCTCACCTATCAGTCGCCCCACCTAAATGCCAGCTCACCTGCTCGCCTCTGTCCCTTGGCATGCCCAGGGCAGCAGCAGCACCTGCAGAGAAGCAAAGCAAAAAAACATGCTGAGAGACTGAAACCACAGCCTCCCCGCTCCAACTCAAGTACACCACACCTATAGCTTAAGCTTGCACCCACCTGGCCTCCAGCATCCCAGGGCCGGGACACCTTCCCAGTGGACCACCTAAAATGCACAAACAAAAACGGATGCTTAGAGCTGCACCAGAAACTGATACCCAAGCAGTAACAACTCATTCTGGCCACCAGTCACCGCTCACCTCGCTCCATCGACCTTGACCACTGATCTTCAGCATTACTTCCTACAAATAAAGATGAAGAACAAAGCTGTAACATAGTCACCATTTACACTTGCCGTGCAAAGACAAACGGTGACTGACCTTCCTGTGGGAACCACCTCACCTGGTATGGGGCACTCTGCCACAGATTCAATCCATCTGCATCTGAAAGAAAGTGATGACAAAAGTCAAAGTACTGCATCGTAACTTAGCAGCTCCAAACATTTTGTGTTAATCTAGAAATACCATCTTGAGTCCAACTAATCCCTACATTACAAATGTCAAGTCCCTAGGACTTATCCTATTACACCTACACCCAGACTATGTAGCAGGGCAAAGCAGCCCCAGGCCAAACACACAGACACCTGTGACACAGGAGATGACAAACAAGGGGATGCAACAAGGAGAGGAAAGTCTCAGCAAGAAGAATTACCAATGACATGACCTAGATGAGGCCGATGAGGCTCAAAGAACTCTGGCAGAAAAAGACCCTAACAGAAGGACTTATGCCAAGCACTGCAAAGATGGATGCCCGAGAATCGTACGGTTGGAATCCTCTACCTATCCTCACATTCTCCCAAGTCCTAATCTGTTATAAGGGACCGTTGCAGTGCACAGCTGTCAATACAGCTCAGAACAAGACTGTAAAAGGTGTCTGACTCAATAGTGCTAAAGAGAGATGCGATTCCGATGCATGTCCGAGCTTGCAAGTCAAAGGTTCAAGGGTACCAGCGTCGGGCCAAGGAACGCAAAGGAGCTGCTGAGGATGATGCCCAGCATTTCTGATAAGCCCCTCAAAGGGGTAAGGCAAAAGACATGTGACACAAGATGCCCACAACAGAGACACAGAACACACAATAGACAAGTGACACAACACGCACCAGGACTGCTCTGCCGTGCACACCTCAGCATTGCGATCAACAGCGAGACTTTGCCTTTACGTGGCCTAAGGGCCCCTCTCGTGGACATCCCCATCTCCAAAGCTAATTCAAAGATCCCTCCCACCAAGTCCTGACCCAGCACCCCACTCTCATCCCCCTCCCTGAGGTGTAGCCCTTGACTTAGCTCTCAGATATCCAGGGATGCAAATCCTCATCAGGTGCAAAAGAAGGCCACCTCATCATCTGGGAAGTTCCTGCCCTCAGAGGGCTGTTCTCTCTCAGTCTACTACAATAAAGAAAACCAAACATCAGTGCCTGAACTCAGCAGCACATCAGCCAAAACCCAACAATTCCACTACTCACCGGCTCCTGAGAACGCCCCGGTCCTTGGCTCATACTCTGTGGCCGCACTCCTAGGCGGACGTCGCAGGGTATCCCTGGGTTAAGGGGAGACAAGGTGATGTGGCATTGCTGAAACTTGAGGGGACCCTCGCTCCTCCCTCCCTCCCCAACTCGCCACAACTCCTCAGCCATTGCCAAAGGCTGCCCAGATGGCACCTTCAAACAGAAAAGGTACAGGCTTCATTGCAGAGCCCTGTAATACTTCTGGAAGGCTCACAGGGACAGGCAGCTCAAGGGTGATAAACTGGCTCCATCAGCTGGTCCATGAGGGGGGTTCAGCCCCTGTAGGCATAATACAAGTGGGCCACCTAAAACACACAAATGGATGCTCAGACAATGCATGCTTTGAGCTGCCCCAGAATTTGGCACCCAAGCAATAACTGGTTGCGTCCACTGGTCACTGCTTACCTCACTCACTTGACCTTGACTGCTGATATCCAGGTTTACTTCCTAAAAACAAAGACAAAGAACAGCCCTGCAACATAACCAAAATGAAACACCACCCCTGAAAAGCTGAATGATGACCAACCTTCCCAGGGGAGAAGGGGCAAAACAAAATGGAAAGGCACATGCCCATGTAGTGTCCAAAAGGGTTGCATTGCCGAGATAGGTTCCACCTGACAGTGCTCGACTGTGACCTCTTTCTGCAAGGGTGTCTGTCATGTTGGAGTAGCAATTTGAATGCTGCAGACCACCTATAAAACACAAAAAAAAAAAAAAAATCAAAGGCTACTTATAGTTTCATCACTAATACAACAACTCCAGTAGCATCCAGTTCTGTGCTGGAATCAATACTCATCCAGCTCATGGTCCCCCCAGTGCCAATACCCTGCTGTGCCAAGTGCTTCGCATCTTCAAAATGAAAATCCCAACAGTGAGGTAAACATAGAGCCCAAAGTCAGGCCGTAGCTTGGACTTCAGGCACTGACCCACCTCGCTGCTGTGCTCCTCTGGTCTCCTCCATTCATATCAGGTTTACATGCTCTCCCTCTGCAAAAGAATTATTTGTCAAAGTTACCCAGACAGACAGGGAAAGCTTAGCCTTTCCCAAGTTCTCATTCCTCAAAGCAAACTGCCTAGGATCCCACAGTAGTCGGCCTTAGGACAAACTACTATGAAACTGCAAGACACCACTGCACCACTCCCACATCTCCACTGAACACCACACAGACTGGCCACAGTCACTCCATCGGAGGCGTGGCTCAGGTGGCTGAGCAAAGCAAAAGGCTCCCTATAAAGTCTCCTTTCTTCTCCACCTAACCCCCCCCCCCCCCAGGACTACTCTACAGAGCAGAGCAATTCCAGGCTAGACACAAACTCAAACAACACATTATACTACAAGCAGTGTGACATGAGGATGATAAAAAAAGCTCTTGGCAAGAAGAACGATAGCAAGGACAGGGACGACGCCAAAAAAGATAACTGATGGTATGGCAATGGTGGATGAAAAAGGCTCTAAGAAGCAGAAGAAAAGACTGGAACAGTGACCTGTTCTAAGAACTGTCAGTCACAATGATCAAGATGGCTGTGGGAGACAAGGCCACATTTAGAATGCTCCCATATCCTGACAATCTTACAAGCCCCAGGACATTACAGCTCATGGCTGGAAAGGATGGATGGCAGTACAGCCGGGAACAAGGCCTCCAAAGAGATCCAACTCAATGCTTTCAAGATGTGATTCCAAGATGTGGCCAAGCCCACTGGTAAAAGAACAAGTGATATTGGCATCCTACTGAGAAGTACAAAAGTTCAAGAAGCTAGAGATGATGGCCAATGCTTATGACAAGCCCCTTAAGGGTAAAAGGCAGAGAGATCTGATCCAAGGGAAGCCAAAGACACAGAACACACACCGGACAAGACAACACACACTGGAACTGCTCTGCGCTGCACACCCTACAGTTGCAGTCAAAAGTAGGGCTACTCCCTTTAGCTTACCTAAGAAGCCCCTTGGAGAGCATCCCTTTCCCCTACACTACTTTTTAAATCTCTCCCAGCAATTTCCAACCCACTATCCTGCTATCATCCCTTCTCCAGGCCCCAGCCCCCAACTTAGCTTTCAGATGACCAGTGATGTGAATCCACACTGGATGCAAAGGAGTCCACCTCAGCCATCTCCAAAGGCACTGGGATCACCAGGTTGGCCTCTTAGTCAGCTATGACAAAGAAAACCAAAATCAATGCACCGGTGTAGTGGCATACAAGCCAAATCCTAACAAGTCAGCTACTAACTGGGACCCTGCTCCCGCTCCCACTCATACTTGCAGTCTTTAACTTACCTATCAGAAGCCTCCATCTCCGATGTCATCTCTGACCCAGGGTAGCTCCCTCTTGCAGCACAATGAACCTGCTGAAAAATTTGGAGTGTAATACTGACACAATCTGGAATTTCAGGAAATTGCAGTGCTTCTAAGAAAAACAAGGCAAAGGAAAAAAAAATACAAAAAGCACCAAGCACCTTAACAACCTTGAACACTCGATGCAAAAATCATGAACTATGCACTCAGTGCTATCTTCTTCACAGTGTCTTCAAAGCCTCTATTGCTTTAGATGCCAAAAGCACCTGTTGAAAGAAAGCTGAGAAAACCTGAATGACCCCCCCCCCCCCCCCCCCTTCATGGAAATAAAAAGACACCCTCACCCCCACTAACCCCACAGAAAGAATGGGCCTCTTTTTACCCAGGGCTGGGGTTAATATACCCCTGGCCGGGCCCGCCTCTCGTTCCCACAATGCCCGGGAAAAGGGAGGAGGCAATTTTACCAGAAGGGATAAAAGCACTGGGAGGAGCTGCAGCTGTTTGGCTGCTCTGCCTTAAATTCCAGGTGACTAAAGGGCTCTGTAGATGCCTTCTGTTTTACTACAGCTGCATCCACTGAAAGGGTAAAAAAGCTTCTTGTTTTGACAGCGTAGACACATGAGTTGCATGATTCCTTGTTAAGTTCTGTAATTGTTCATTGGTGGCTATTGAGTCACAGGACTATGGAGGGTGGAGAAGAATAGTAATAATATACATGGTGTAACTCCTGTTGGGGTCTCTAATTAGGGATGTATTCATTATAAATAAAACTGAAAAAATAATGGGCTCTCTGGCAGCAGGAAGGTTTTGTGAGTGCTGGGCTTGCTCCCTTGTGAGAGATTAGGTGCCAGTACACAGCTAGAAGTGCCCTGAAGTACAGATTTAAAGTCTTAAAATGCTGAAAAAGGGGGAGCTTCCTTCAATTGAACCCCTTCAAATGAGAGACTAGGGAGTGTTTGTCTCTACTTAAATAGATGCCATAGCAATAAATGGGTTCTCTCCTCTGAATCCCCTAAAATACTGGAAAAAGAGGGGTTTTCCTTGCTTCAGGTCTCTCCAGTGATGGAAAAAGGGGGATTTCTCCCTCAATTCAAACCCTTATAAAGGAGGGACAACTGGGCTTTCCCCTCAATTTAAACCTTGGGATGATGAAAATGGGGGAGTTATGCTCAATTCCAATCAATAAAATAGCATTGTCAAGGTTTTTCCCTTCTATTTAAACTGGAGAATAATGGAAAATGGGGATTCCCTGTCAAGTGATACCCCTAAGAGCATGGAAAAGGCAGGGTTTTCTTCAACTGATGCCCTTAAAATTGCAGAGGAAGGGGATTCCCCCTCAATTTAAACACAGACAATTATGGAAAAGGAAGTTTTTTTCCCTCCGTTTAAATCCCTTTTCTCCTCATAACCCCCCTTTTTGGGGGGGGGGGCATTGGGGAAGGGCTGCCAAGATGAAAGGGGAAAGTGGAATGTTTCCCTGGGACCCCACATGCTGCCCTGCCTGCTCAGGTGCTGCCCCTTGGCACGAGGGGTTTTCCCTGGGCATTTTCTGGGAGCAGTGCTCTGTGCCCAGGTGCCTCCGGCTGCTCCCCAGCTCCTGCCGGATGCTCCGACCATTGTCCCTGGAGGGACACTCGGGATGCCCCCATTGCCCCTCTGGACCAGCAGCTCCCTGCACAGCTGTGCCCGGGGAACCCTCGGAGAGTGGACTCTGGCAGGAGCCGCCCCCTCCTCATCCTGGCCGCTCACACCTGGGGCTGCTGCGGGCTGTGGGGTCAGCGGCGTCGGGGGCGGGCGGCCAGCAGGCATCAGCGGGGACACCTCCGTGCCGCGCGCGCCGCGCCTCTCCCACGAGAGGTCCCCGCGCCCCGCGGTGCCGTGCCGGGCTCTCGTTCCCCCCCCCCCCCGCGCCCCCGCCGCCCCCCGCTCCCTCCGGCCCGGGGAGCTGCAGGAAAACGCAAAAGCATCGAGGAAGAGCGGGCACCGGAGCTGCCCGAGCCATCGGCTTGCCCGAAGGGCGGCGGCTGCCCGCAGCCGGGAGCAGCCACCAAGGATGGAGCTGCTGTTTGCCGGGAGGTGAGAGCTGGGGGCAGCCGGAGCCGGAGGCAGGCTTTCCCCGGCAGGAGGGGCCGGGAGGATTTCAGCTCGCAGCGGCTCTCGGTGGGTGCTGGATGGAGCCCGGGCTGAGCCAGGTGGCCGGTGCGGGTGCTGTTCCTGTCCCCAGGCGCCGATGAAATGGCAGCTCGGAGCAGCCTCGTGTGTCTGTGTGGAAGCAGCTCCGATGCTGGCAGCCAAATCAAATCAAATTGCTGTCAGATTTGTATTAAATGTGGTGTTTAAATCTGGAACTGCTCAGCTCCCCAGGTGGGAAAGTGCTTGGAGTAGCCAAGCTGAGCCGTTGTTGAGAATGCCAAGCATTGTGTCTTTACTCTCCTTAATACAGCGTTTAAATAATTGATACTTGATGGAGACAGTATCAGGGGGATTTGTTAGAGGGGCAGGGATGTTTTTTCACCTTGCAGTGTGTTGGGATAGTCAAGACTCCTTATGTCAAAATTAATTGATCTTCCTTCTTTTCCTTTTTTTTCCTTTCTAGGTTGTGGCTGAGTGGGAAGAATATTTCGGATAAAGAAATGAAATGCACGAGGGAAGCTTCGTGTTCCCGTGGAGATGCTTTAGGCGCGTGCAGCTTCTGAGCTGCACCGAAACTTGAGGCTCCCACAGAAGCTTCCTGGTAAGCCTGAGTGGGTTTACTGCATGGGGGTTCCAGTCACTGCTGGACATACTCTGAAGTCCTGGGAAAACATGGAACAATAGCTCTGAGTGGAAAAAATATATGCTCAGCATTCTCTAGGGAAAATTATAGTTGGCCTGTAAGTGTACCCCCACGTCTGCATTGGTTAAAAAGTCAGTCCCACACACTTTCCTGGCTGGTGTGAAGTTGTATAGTTCATCAGATCTGATCCAGTGTGTAAAGAAATGTTTACTGTGGACTTTCAGGAGATTATCAGCAGTCCTGGGGAGGCTGCTGAACTTGATCTCCCTGGATTGACAGAATGAATCCACATAGGATGCAGAGCAGGATGTGGTTTCTCAAACAGAATAGTGACATTCTCGAAGGAGGCTACAAGCAAAGGGAATCTTAATTTTAGTTATTGAACACAGAAACATTTATATCTGCTTATGCAACTCTTAGAAGGGAAGAAGAACATGGCCATTCTGTGCAGTCCTATGTGGAAGTGTACTGGCTCAAATTGTCTTTCAAACAGCCAAGTGGCACCGGGTGTCACCTGGAAAAATTAAGTACTGGGGACACTTTACACTCATAAATGGCCTGACCTTGTGTACATGGAAATCAAGGGACTTCTGTAATGTTAGAATGGGTCTCAAATGATGGGTTTTTGCAGATTAGCAATCTATCCAAGGAATGATATCATAAAATTTTGTCTAGCAAAACCTGCTGCCAACATTTAAAAATATCTACCAAATGCTATTCCCGTTAAAACAGTCTTGTTAAAATTGTCTGTTCCAAACAGAACAAGATTTTACTGTTCTTGGTGATGTCGTTTTCCTCCTCAGATTTCTGTGAAAGCATGTGTTTCACAAGGCATATCAAAGTTGTCTCATGGGCAAAAACATGTAAACATCAAGCGTGTCATTTTCTTGAAATCCCCTGTAAAATGGCTCGCCACGCTGCCTTAACCATTCAGAAGCATAAGAGGAAAAAAGGAATTTGCAGGCACTCCAAGGCTGGGTCTGTGGGAGATCTGAGATGAGCCTGTGGCTCTGCAGTCACCCATCAAGAAGTCACCCAAATGTGCTTTTTATCTTGCAGTTTCCACATTTGGGAGGCAACTACTGCGTAAAGGATCTGGGTTCTGCTAATGAAAAATATATCACAAGGTCCGTGTGTGGCTGGGTTGGTTCCATAGTTCCAGCCATACCTGCTGTTGTGATACATAATCCCAGTTCACACTCCTGGGAAGAGTTTCCTGCAGCAGTGCAGGTGGGAAGTTTCTCTCTTGCACTGGCTCCACATTGAGCTCTTTCTTCTTAATGCAGCCAGTGCACTGAAGGAGAACAAGCTCGCTTCTTCCTTGCCTGGTTGTTCAGGGTGAATCATTAACCAAGCACTTGAGTGACAAACCAAAATTGTTTGTTGAGTGCCTTCTGCAGTCTGCACGGACAGTTTGCCTTCTGCAGGAGGTACGGTTTTCTTCTCTCACGGAATGAAAGCACCACAGACCCCCTCTGCTCGCCACTGTGCTTTAACCAGACCTGAAGTATGTACATAATAATACATAGATCTATATCTATCTACGTACATATATGTACTGAAGTATATAATCTATCTATCTATAGAACTTCTTTATATGTATAGAAGTTCTGTGTTGCTCCTGCTTTATGCATGAGGAAAGGGCATACATATAATGAAGAAAGAAGTTAACTTTTCCTTGTACTCTTCCTTTGTAGCCTGTTGAGGCTTTTGGTGAGAGGAATTATATCTTTTTCCTAGCAGCACTTAATGAACTGAAATCATTCTCCAGGATGATGATGACATGCCAGTTCTCGGTATATGGATATGAGTCCTGAGATCCCACACACGGATACACAGAAGGACTGCATAATGTGCTGAAGATGGGGAGAAGGTATGCTTGGGTGAAAGGTGGGACTGTTTCTTCTAATGGCTGCTTACATCCAACAGCAAATACTGATTTCTCCCTTTTTAATGCAAGAGCATTTATCTGCCAGTGTTCAAACTGCATTTCCATGACATAAGAAGAGTTGTCTGGATAATTAACTAATACAGTTAAAACACATCAGTTTGAGCAGATGTTCTTGTCTGTGCTTTTAACGTGAATGGCCTTGATTTTGCAGCAAAGTCCGAGAGATGGCACCTGAATGCAAGGGTTTGGGTTTGTGAAGCTTTGCAGAATGATGGCCTATATTTATATTTCTTTCATAAACTCCCCATAAGCTGCACACAAACCTCGTTTAGAGAGTTTTACTGAGACAGCAGATTCAAGCCTTCGTTATTAGGGGACGTCTGCAATGCCATTGTCTGCTTGACATTAATTCTTCCAGCTGTGCATCGATGTATTGTAATGGCCTTGGGTTTTTTGGTCGCGGTTTGTTTCCTGCAGTGCCCTCGTGCCTGCGCAGCACTCGTGATGCTGACGTTGACCCTGGGCTGTGTGGCAGATGGGGCTGTCCCGTATCCGAAAGTTACGGGAATGTATGTAGATGTCAGATGGAATGCTGGTCTCTCCGCTCACCCTTGGCTCTGTAATTTCGTCATCCAGCCATGGAGGACCTGTGCAGCCATAACTGGCCAAGGCAGTGGGTGAGCACAAGCTGCAGCTCTGCAGGAGATCAGGGACCTCTTGCCCACAGCAGAAACAGCAAGTAACTGCAGTTCTCAGAACTCGTTACCGTGCCCTTAACTGCAGTATTTCCCTGCTCTGTAATCTGGCCAAAGGTAGGTAGGTTTTGATAGGGATAGACACATTTCTACCACAAAGGTCACCTCTCTGCCAGATTTCAAAATTTCCCTTCCGAAGCTAGAGATCCTCATATAAAAGGTTGCCTGAATTTAGGTAGCGTGTGCCAAGCAGTATATTTTTCCTTTAATAATATTCCTGGAAATAGCGGAACTGTTTTGGCTAAAGCAGATGCTGAACTGTTCAGAATGAAATTCTCAGAGCTGAAATCTGGCGAAGCAGAGTAACGTGCCCTTTTGTTAACCCTGGGGAAGGCTGAGCACCGTGGCAGCAGGGAGGGGAGGTGGCACTGCTGGTCGGCAAACCTAGGAAACCAACGAGCGCTGCTTTTAGCAAACTGCCAGCTTGAAGCCAGTGAGGAACATCCTTGGGCTCCTGCACTCTGTGTTTTTATGTTCACCTTAAATAATGAACAGAGAAACCCAGAGGCACCAGTGCTGCTTCCAGCTGCCTTGAACTGCTTAAATAGGTAGTTTTAATCACCCAGGCTCCGTTCTCTCCACCTGTATTGCTCCTGGGCTTAAGGCTGGATGTATCTATGGAATCTCTAGTTATGTATTGGAGTTTGGCCTGAAGTAATTTGTGTTGCCGACTTGGTACTCTTTCCCCACCCTGGAAGTCTATCTGCAGAACCCCTCTGTGCCAGGCAAGAGAGTCCCCCATAGATGTTTCACTATACAGTTACATCTTTTGGGTTAAAGCCTTACAGGGCTATCATGTGAATGAGGACAAAGCTCTGTTTTTCTTCTTTGCTCTCTGCCCTGTCTTCTTTCTCTGTATTTTAGGACCCAAGTAACAGGGACATAAAGCTCCTGTTCTGCTTCCTGGTTGTGTCACTGAAACTGCAGGAAAAACAAAAAGCCCTCCAACAACATTTTTAATGTTAGAGAGTCAAGGCACTACTTTCTTCTCTGGCCAGGATGTACCACAGAAATCATCTCATCCGCACATAGCCCGGGTGTGCGGAGAATCATTCCATGACACATGATCTTTACTAGAATTTTCAGATCTTTTTTGCAGTCAAAACTCATAGAAACGAATTGGGTCAGTGTTCATTGGTCTCAAGTTGTGTAGTTCCTAGTATCTGCTCTCCTATTAGATCCGGATTTCTTCGCTTCTGATGTTAATTAGATCTTCATTGCTTGAATTTCTTATCAGTCTTTGCCGGAGGCAGAGTCTGGGGTAGATGTTCCTAGATGGCCACTGACGTTCTGTTGGTTCTGTTGATGTTCCATCGATGGCTTTATCTTGTTGGGGCTACTCCCAGTCTGTTGAAATGCTAAGCCCATCAGGCCTCACCTAGAGAAACAATGCCCTGGAAAGAAGCTTCAGTTCCCTTCCCCTGGGGCAAAGATGAGCAAACCTGGCTAAAGTCATAGATAAAAGATTTTTAAACTGGTATGTTTTCCAACAGTTGTATATAATGCTTTATTACATAAACGGGCTGGGAAAAGCTCTGGTACCCCTGACCAAGCTGGTTTTGTCTCAGACAGTGCTGTTATTTTGGGGCTAGACATGAAGCTGCTGTCTCTGGACTTGAAAATGAATATAGGAATGACTGAACAAACAAACGTGGTACACTCTTAAAAAATTGTGTGCCCATTGACCAAGCTGGATTACCATGCTCTTTCCAAATTCTTGCCGTGCAAGTTCTTCCATACCCTCACTTGCAACTCAAACTTTTTTTTGTTTTGTTTTGTTTTAAATGATACTGGTACCAGAGCACGGGCACAGCACTTCTATGAGCTGCAGAGCTATGAATATCTCTTTTTATGGATACAGTGTGTGCATGCTGTGGCTTTGGGCACAGGGTATGTCAGTGCTAGTGCGAGACTGATAATAGCCTCTAAAGATCATTTGAGAAGTTGCTTACCTTTCCCCAGGGAACAGGACACGTCTTTGTATTTCCACCTTCAGATACACAACCCACTTGTGGGCTTGACTGCATAGCAAATAGTGTGAGAGTCATCCTTGCTTATGTGGATTTTTTTTCCCCCCCTCTCCTTTATGTTTTGCTTTGCCCTCTCGTTTGCTTTCTGCCTGTTTTCTCTGAGGCTAGTGATTTCTTGGCAAGTTATTGTTCATAATCAAAGAAAGGTAGTGGGCAAGCAGCAACTGCTGTCTTAGGTAGCCCAAGCTGACCCTGCCACTGCTTTGGCAGGAGAAAGAAGCTTCTTTGGGAGGAGCACAGCTGTCCTGGGCTTTGTGCACACAAGGGCTGCTCAGAGCAGCCCCTTGACCCCATGCTGGCTCTGTGAGCTCTGCCACTGACTGGTAACAGTGATGGCAGTTTGTGTTGAGGCTTTGTTCTCTGCTCCCCAGAGAGAAACATTCAACTGCAGAGTGACTAAGTGGCTTTTCAAAGGCTACATGATGATTCAGTGAATGAACAACAACCCCCAGCAGCTCCAGGCCCCCTTCTCTCTGCAGAACAATGCCTTTCTCCCTGTATGAAGATGTGCACGTAGGATAGGTTGCATACAGAGTTATGTATTTCAAAAGAAATTTGAATATTAATCTTTATATTGTAGTGATGCCACTGTCCTCTAGGCTCTGTAAATAGCAGCACCACAACAATGTGAATTATTCCTTTTATGCAAAACCCTGGCCAGTGAAATAGCTTGTCAATACAAAATAAAATTGCTGCACAAAGGTTTGACAGCTACCTTCATTATATATGTCAATCAAAGGATCCTAAAAGCTTTATTGTTCCTGTACAGAGTCTGAACAATATGCTAGCCCAATATGCCTCAAAGCTATTTTCTCTCTACTCCTTTCATTTAAAAAATAGCCACCAATAACTTTTGACAAAGAGTCTGAGAAAACTGCATGAGCAGCAAGGAAATCTTAGATTTTCTTGGGGATCTGTGGGCTGGAGCCTTCCACTCACTGGGCTCTGTCACATGTCACAGTAGATGAGATCTGGTCAGAAACACGGAGCCCTAAAATTACTCTACAAAACCCAGGCTGGCTGGGGTCGTGGGGAGGGCATGGGGAATTAGGGAGGAAAACTTATGCTGAATATGAACTACTTAAATAATTTTGGGTTAAGGCTTTTTGTTGCTTTCCCAGGTATGGGACATTCAAGCTCCTCTGTCGCAGGTCTCCCCCAGGTTAGGCTGGGCCTGTCTTGATGAGCTCTTGCTCTCATCAGAGCCCACCCTACAGCTTGGGAGTGTGAGGCGTGCGGATTTCGGCTGGATTCCCTTTTTCCATGGCGCTCGGTCCTGCGAAGCCCAGCTGTCACTTAGGGCTCGAGGTGCTGTAAGCGGGGCCGGGGTCGGGCGGGAGCGGGGCTGTGTCCCGGGAGGCGGGTCCGGCGGCCGGTGCTCCCGCACGGGCGGTGGGGCCCAGGCCGGGCCCTGCCGGGAGCGAGGGCCCGGCAGCCGCAGCGCTGCGAGCCCAGCGCGGCCCCGCGGCCGCGAGAGGGAGCGGCCGGCGCGCCCCGCTCCTGCCCGGCCCTCACACAGGCCGCCGGAGCCTCCCCGGGAGGGACGGACCCCGCGCCTTCGCTCGGCCCTGCTGAGGCCGCATCTGGAGTGCTGTGTGCAGTTCTGGGCTCCTCAGGACAGGAGAGACATGGAGCCTCTGGAGAGGGTCCAGCTTAGAGTGACAAAGATGATTAAGGAGAATCTCATGTGTGAGGAAAGGCAGAGGGTGCTGGCCCTGGTCAGCCTCGAGAAGAGACGACAGAGAGGGAACCTCATCAAAGTCTATCAGTATCTGAAGGGAGAATGCCAAGAGGATGGAGCCAGGCTCTGGTTGGGTTTTGCCCAACGATAGTACAAAAGGCAGCGGGCAGAAACTGATGTACATGAGCAAGAGCTTCACTGTGTGGATGCCCAAGCACTGGAACAGATTGCCTAGAGAAGTTGTGGAGTCTCCCTCTTTGGAGGTATTCAGAAGGTATCTGGACACAATCCTCAATAAGCTGCTTTGGGGGACCCTTGCATGTCTGGGAACTAGGTGACCTCCAGTGGTCCCTTTCCAATCTTTAACCATTCTGTGAAAGTGTGACATTGTAATCTTGTGCCATGACAGAGCAGACTAAATCTGGTTTATGAGGGTGTCATAACTTCTTTGTTCTGGGCTGTAGCTTAAATTAAGTTTCACAATTCAAAATATCCTGGAGGTTGGTTGTTTCCTCTAAGCCCTCAGCTTGGTTCTTAGCATGTGCTGGTGCGTGGCTTTGCTCTCAGACCTGGTCATGGGCAGTGCAGCAGCAGTACCTCAGGAGGTTACTTCCTGCATGCGTATCTGCCTGTGCCTTTCTGACAGCTGCTTTTGGGATGAGCTGCTGCTCTTGGCCTGTGCTAAAGGGCTGACCTAAAAGTGTAAAGAATAGCCTTGCTCTTGTGTTTGGGAGTGAACCATGGGGATGCTCTGTGAGGATGCATGCAGAGGAGATATTGCAACAGGACTGCTGATCACGCCAACTAGTGCTGGTGAAGAAACTGGTAAAATGGAAACTTTTAAAGAATTGAGGTGTTAATTCATGTGCTGAGAAAGCTGTGCTGCCCACTTACCATCCCAAAAACTGTGTGACGTTTCCCTGAGGTGCACTGCTTGCTGCTGCATCATGGCTGTGTCTTTGATCACAGGCAAAATTAAGCATGCTTTTGTAATCAGTAGACTCCACAAGTAGTTTCAAGATACATGGGAGTATATGGGAGTAAAAAGACATAGACTGACACTTCTCACAGTGTTGAAGTTTACATGGTGTGATGTGTTCTCTCCCCATGCAGCACTGCCCTCCTGTACAGAGCCCTTTTATTCATGTTTTAAAGAATTACCACTGTTGTGGCAATGGCATAGAAGTTGTTTCGGTGCAATTTGTGGCGAGCACCAAATATTGTGCAACAGAATGTCTGTTATCTGTGACAACAGCTGCCTTTCATAACTACCTTTGATTTCAGGTGTGCAAGACTGGACTAAGCTGAACGTAGGTGGTGCTGACAGGATGCAAAAGGCTTTCTGTAAGCAGAGTGGGCTGTGCTTTTCTCGCTAGTCCACCTCTGGCCAAGGACGTACTTTGTAGTGTGTGGGTGCAATGGTCAGGACACTGCAAACACTTTTGCTCCTGTGGTAGGGCTAGGAGCTTGGTGTTGTACATGGAAAAAAAGCCTACACAAGTCTGAAGCTTCTGCTGTGAGCACCACTGCTTCATCTTGTTATTCTGGCCCTAAAGGAAACCCTCCTGAAGGAATGCTGTACCCAGCCCCTCTGTTTCTGTGAACAGGAGGTAGCGGTGGCTTCCCAGGGGGAATAAACCAGGCTTTGGTGCTTGCCTGTCTTACTTCTCTGCCTTGTGGGAAAATGTTATGAATCCCTCTGTTTGGGCGATTGCTCACGCTTCTGCACCCTCAGACTTCATCTGTAAACTTTTAGCAGTTTATTATGCACTGATGCTGGGATGGCTCTTGCCAGCTAGGAACTGTTTTCCAGTGTCACTCCCTTGTAGTTGGCATGTGGAACTGCTGTGGCATTTTCTCGATGTTTAATGTGACCTAATTGTGTACTTCCACTGTCTGGGAGGATCAGCTCTCCTGGTGTGACAGTTGCCATAAAATCAGCGGTGCGTCTCCGGCATTTGCAGCTGGGTGCAAGGCACAAGTTCCTTGATTTTGCTGCATCAGCCCAGTGAAACATTGCGGGGCTGTGTGTGCAGCCAACTGCCTTTTGTTACGCCTGGTAACAGCTTGGCAATATTAAAAAAAATGTAGCCTCCAGCTGTTTAATTTGCTCTAGGGAAATAAAAAGGCTTCCTAATAATCTTCATATTTACTTGGCACGTTTGGTTTGAAAGCAGATGGGTTGATTTACGAGATAAATGACAAAGCAAGAGAAGAAGAAGTGTGTCAGTGGCTTTACCATTAGAGAGGAAGGCATTTCTGATATGTGGTTAATCACGATGAACCGTTCTAGGTTTTGGGGTTTTTTTTTTACGAGTCAGCTTCTTGGACCTTCTGCCCGCCAGCTTGCTCAGCCAACTAATTCCCTCAGTGCCCATTGTCACCTCTCCCTATGACCTACAGGTAGGGGAAGGTGCAGAGCTGTAATGAAGGAGAGGGGCTGAGGTGGCCATTCCTTCTCAGTTGTGCCTTCTTTGCCCACTCCAAACTTGTGCAGGAGCCTCCCCGTTGCAGCACTCACCCCCTCCCTGTGGCCAGACCAGTAAGTGCCTATGTCCTTTTGGATGGGCTGGGAAAGGGTCCTTCCTGAGGCACTGAGCAGAGCTAGGTTCTCCAGGCAGGCTGGTGCTGAGGCTGTGCCCTCCCTGCCAGAACCATGCACCCGTCTGCCCTGGCAGGCAGCTGGCAAGTTGTGAAATATGGTTCAGCACTTTTTTTTTTTAATATTAAATTGTGCAGCTGTCTTGGAAAGGATTAGAAATCAGTTCTGGAAAAGACTACAGTAGATTTTAGTGAAGAATTCTGCTGTGTCCTTAATTATTGATAAGCATCAGGATGTAAGGACACCATGTTAACCCTTCAGCAGCGAGGAAGATTACAAATAATCTAATAAATGACATTCACAAATTTTCAGATGGAGTAGGTTTAGTTGCAAGTTCTGAGACTTAGAAGTAAGGAAATATCAGAAATAAGGTTTCTGCTTATTATTTTGTATGTCAGATACTGTGTTTGGTGAGGCAACTGGATTAGATGAACACTGTATGTCCCTTTCAACTGAAAGACACCATTCTACATTTCTGGTGGCACAGGCCTCTCCTAAGGGGTCCCAGATTTGCTTACCACCCCTGCCCTGGTTGCTCTCACCACCTTTCACTAGCGGGTTTTGCTCAGGGGATGAATCAGGGGCAGGTTCATGCCCACAAGGCTCCTGCTCTATGGCCCCAGGGCCAGGCAAGGCTGCAGGAGCACTGTGGAGGGGTTAC
The DNA here is from genome assembly GCF_965178545.1 of Coloeus monedula. Taxonomy (NCBI): domain Eukaryota; kingdom Metazoa; phylum Chordata; class Aves; order Passeriformes; family Corvidae; genus Coloeus; species Coloeus monedula. The sequence continues at coordinate 52,656 of NW_028120449.1, forward strand.
TGGTTTTGGCAGCTGAATGGTGTCAGGAAAAGCAGCTTCCCTCCCTGCCACGTGTTTCCAGAGGGCTGCTGAATAAGTCAGGGAAGCCAAAGCAAGGCTCCTTTCTGGGCTCAGAAACCTCTGTGCTAGAAGAACCTGTCCCTGCCAGCTAGGGCCCCCCTTGTCCTGCCCATGGTGTGGGTAAGTCACAGGCTCCTCTTCTCTGTGCTGGGATGAACTGCCATGGGAATGCCATTGCCAGCAGCCTGGTGTGCTGGAAAAAGGGAGAAGGGAAGAGGGAATGTGGTGCCAGAGCTGCGTGCCATCGGGTTGTGTTTCCCTCTGAGGACAGAGGGTGTCTGGGCCGAGGTGAGATTGCTGGGAGTGCTTGGATGAGCTGTGCAGGAGACAGGGAGCTCGGGATTGCAGCTGCTGCTGGAACCATTGCCTTAGGTCTGCTTAGTCAGTGTCTGTGTGAAGTGGGACTTGCGCTGGAGAGGTGCTGTCGGGAACAAAGGACGGAGTAAATCCTCTCAGGGGATGTGCAGGGAGGGACTGAGTTTCAGGGAAGGAGAGTATTTCTAAGCCGTATCAATATTTCCCTGAACCTGGGGCTGGAGCAGTGAGGGGGGTGCTTGGGTTTGGCCTGGGCCTGTCAGGAAGAGCCATAAACGAGCCAGCCGAGGCCCTGAACCCTCCCTGGATGTTTGAAACACTTCCACAGAAAGCCAAGGCAGTCATGATTGCAGAGGACAAGTTGTAGGCAACTGCTTACGATCCGTGGGGAATTTCCTGTGGAATTACCAGTCAGAGAGTGCATGCAAGCAGAGCACATCTTTTGGCTTTTTCCGGTCTGTCACCTCCTGTCTGGCTCTAGAGAGTTTTGTGCGCTCCCGTTCAGGAGGCAGCGTGTTTTCAGCTGGAAATTTGGGGTGGTTTTGTTTCCTCAGGGTCTGGGGTCTTTCCTGAGAGAATCAGCCCTCCCATAAATCCCCCGGGTCGTTCCACACAGCTGCTTTGGCCGTGGCTCAGAGAGAGAGAAGGGAAATGACTTTTTAGGGTGTTGAAATTTCTCCAGGCAGGAGTGGGAGGTCGTCTTGCCCCTCCCCAGAGCCCTGCAGGCGCATGGGAGTAGCTCAGTGCCGGCGCAGCTCTCTGAGCAATAACAACGCTTGGGAGGTTCGGGTGTTGATAACAGCTCTCCTGTCTCCTGGGGCCCAAGGTTCGGTCTCACGGTCCTGGACCGGTGAGGGAGAGAAGGAACTTGTGCTATTCCTGGAAAAGCTTCTGTTATTCCTTGTGCAGCCTTTTAATTCTGTGTTCTGATGGACTGTCCGCTGTCTTTCTAACAGGACTTGTCAGAGATTCAGATTTAGGAATTGAATTTGGGTCCGTTCACTTCAGGATCTTGCCAAGCCTGAAGGCCTGGGGCGATGACTGCTCTCAGCGAGGGCTCTTTATGAATCCTCTGTCAGATTTCCCTCAGTGCTGGGCAGAAAAGGCGAGGGTTTGGATCAGGAATTCTGCAAGCAGGGCCTGTGTGACCGTTGGCTTCTTGTGTGTGTGTGTGCATCAGTGAGCCAAAATCAAGAGCGAAGGTTGGTTTGGTTTTACGAACTTAGAGTAACTTTAAAAAAAAGTAATCAACTTTTTCTTCTTTTTTAATTTAGGTGCTGGAATTGCCTCTCTGGATGTGTGCTGAGCTCTCGCTGCTGTGGACTGTGCAGCCTTAATTGCTGCAGGTTCCTGTTCTTCTCACCAGCTCAAAGTACACGTGGGGTTTTTTCCCCTTCTATATAGAGCTGTTGAGTTTGGTGATTTTCCTGAATTGAGGATATTGAAGGTCGAGAAGGAAGATTTGTCTCTTCTTGTGCTTTTCTGTTGTTATTTTTAGCACCTGCTCACCATCTGGACATGGTTGGAATACTGGAAACATAAAAGTTTTTAGATTCAGTGCTTTATGCAAACCCAGGTTTTTTATCTTTTTTTTTATTTTTGAAAGGTCTCCATTTGTCTGGGCACTGTTCCTGGTAGTTTGATGTAGAAAAGGTCACGTGAACAGCAGGGAGCAGTGAGCACTTGGAAGGGGGGGTGCAGGTATTTCATCCAGGGTGGGGCAGTGAATGTGGCCTAGGAACAGCTCTCTGGTCAAGTGAGCAGCAGAGGAACTGAAGGATGCTCTTCCCCAGCAGAGCTGCTGCTTTGTGCTCTGGGGCAGCGCTGCCGCTGCTGGGCTTCCTCGGGGAAAACAGCTCCTTTAGGATTTGCTTTGCTGCAAAGGTTTCCCTGAGCTGGGTGTCTGCAAGAGGCATCGGGATACCAGTGTCAGGAGTTTTCCATGGCTGTTGTACACAGCACGTTCCGGGCAATTTGCGAGCGTGAGGCAGAGCAAAATGGGTGCAATTGGACTCTGCAAATGCAGTTCAGGCAGACGTTGATCTTTTAACTTTTCCATGGCAGGTGTGAATTCTTGGGCATTTGTGAGTCTGCCTTGACGTGCAGGGATTGAAGGTTTTAGGTCTGGAATTGTTTGCTCAGCTTGCTCCAAGGCATGGTGTACTTTTGGAAGTGCCACACGCCTCCCAGGACCAAGGAGCTGCTGGCTGGGTGCCTGGGAACTGGGAGCCACTGGGAGGGCTGGGGGTGACACCTGGAGATGGGCTGGGGAAGCCTCAACTGGGATATTTTCCCCCCTGACGTTGGGTACCGAGGCACTAGGAAAATCCAGGTGTTGGGGAAGATCAAACAGGAAAGCCTTATAAATATGATTGCCTGACAAAAGATTTTGGGAATATGAAAACTATAAGCAACATCGAAATGAAAGCCACCTTTTGAAATACCAAGTCTTAGTTACTGAACAACTGGAAAACAATGGTATGGCTGACTGAAGGTAATCCCCTCTTGATTGAACAATACCCTCTGCTTGCAGGCAGGTCCAAGGGTCAGAGCAGACTCTACTAGCTCAGCAGAAGGGGTCCAAAGAGTAGTTTTTAGAAGTTAAGATGTAACACTCTATGGTAATATAAGAACTCTTATAGGCTGTATGTAAATGCTATAGGATTTGTATCTTGTATTAGATTGGTTAGTGACAATTAGAATATTCAGTACAGAAGATGATTTATTGTATTGTAACCAGGACTTCAGACACTCTTACTATACTCTACACACATTCTCTCTCACTACTTCTTCACCTTCATTCCTCTCTCTCCCTCTCTTTACTTACCCGCTTACTCTCTTGCTCTCTTGGGCCTGCTCAGAGCTGCCAGCTGCAGCTCTAAGCAGTGCCCCTGTACCCACGCCCTTTGCAATAAACCGCGTGTTCCAAGATCTGACTGCAGAGATTTCTCGTCACCGTCCCGACCGTCCGAACCCGCACCGAGCACCCCCGAGGCAAAGCTCCCACATCCAGGACTCCAGGATGTTTGAGTGTATCTCAAGGTACACCTGGACCTTTGCCCTGTGGCGCTCTTGAGTTTCTGTTGACTTGCCTGAATTGAGGCTACTGAGGGCGGTGGAAGATAATTTGTCTTGTTTTGTGCTTCTCTGTTGTGAGTTTTGCCTTTCAGGCTTTTCAGCTACTTTTTAAACTCAGAGTAAAAACAACCTGCTGCGCTGGCTGGGGATGTTTTCCCTCCCGGCTGGGTTTTTTTATCTGGGACCCGGCCGGTCTGTGAGGTGCCGTTCATCGCCAGGGTTTGGGTGCCGACCGTGCCGGAGATTTGTCAGGCGGGATGATTTTGGGGCTCCCGGGAACCGCGTTCCCATGGGGTGCTCTCGAGACGAGAGCGAGGGTGGGTTTGTGTGTCAGCTGAAGGAGGTGTGTGGTGGATGAATGTTTTGTTCTCCCTGTGCTGCTGTTGTTTTGGGTTTCCTGGAACAATAAAATGCAATGAATTTTCCAGAAATAGAACAATTGTTACATTGTACTGATAGGGGGTTGGCTTGTGTTGCTCTGTGTTGGTGTTTGCTGCTGCACTTGCACATATTGCTCTGTATGTCAATTGGACTTTGACCAGTGTGCATATGGATTGTATTTGTGCTTGTGTACATTGTTGTTTCCACTTGCTTTGCCAAAGTGTAAATAAAAAACCCTCGTTCAATCAAGTTGAATAAACCCTAATAAAGATACCCCCCTCCTCCATTTTGGTTGCTTTCTTCCTTTGGTGTGGTTTAGTAATTTTTTTGCCTTATTTCTTGCTTTGCTACTCTGCTTTGCTTTACTTTTCAGTCTATTCCTCACTTGACTTTTTCTAACTCTTTATCTTTTTCTTGCTGTTTAACTGTTTCTGGATGTCTCTGTCACTCTATTTCTCAGTTTCTCTTTTTCTCTTCAACACTAATTCTCTTTTACACTCGATTTCTTTTTCTCTCAAACCCTATTCTTCTGTTTCTCTATTCCTTTTTCTCTCTATTTTTCTTTCTCTTTCTTTCTGACTCTTTCTTTCTCTCTGACTTTATTTCTCTCTTTTGGACTTTCTTTCTTTCTCTCGGACTTTCTTTCTTTCTCTCTGACTTTGACTTTCTTTCTCTCTCTCTCTCTGACTTTGATTTTCGAACTACCTTTCTCACCTTCCCTCCTTTGTTCATTTTTACCTTTCTACCTTTGTTTGTTTCTGTAGCAGCTTGGAATAAAACAAGAGACCACTCTTTCTTCAGGCACGATCTGCCCCAGGCTTTGTGTTTCTATTTTGGGAAAGTTTTAAGAGTTTTGGGAATGGGCACAGGGAAAGACAAAACAGATCCATGCCCACAGACTGGTCAGGGCAGACTCTCTGCCCCTTCTGGGCCACTGACTCAAACATGAAACCCCCCAGCTTTCTGGGAGGTGAAGGAAGAACAGTCACACCTGGTGCTTCTACCTGTAGCCATTTGCCTGCTCTGCATCTTTCCCAGGAGAGCAGAAGGCCCTTAGCAAAGTGAAGATCAATGGAACAAGTTGCTCTTCCACACAGGGCTCTCGTTAAGGCTGGAATGGCTGCTGCCAGCCTCTGCACTTTTCTGCCTCCCCAACTTCCTACCTTTGTTCATTTCTACCTTTCTATTTTTCTACCTTTGTTGTTTTCTACCTTTCTCAATTTCTAACTTGATACGTTTGTTTGTTTCTACCATTCAAACTTTCTATCTTTCCATCTTTCTTCATTTCCAACTTTCTGCATTTCTACCTTTGTGCATTTGTTCATTTCTACCCTTCTGACCTTCTGCCTTTCTACCTTTTTTGTTTCTACTTTTATGACTTTGTACCACCTAAGTTTTCTCTCTTTTTACCTTTGTTCATTTTTACTTTTGTTAGTTTCTAACTTTCTACATCTCTGACTTTCTCTCTTTGTTTGTTTCTAACTTTCTAGATTTGTCCCTTTCTGCCTTTGTTTGTTTGGAACTTTGAAACTTTATACCTTTGTTTTTCTCCCCATTTTTACCTTTCTAACTTTGTTTTGAACACTCTACATTTCTAACTTTGTGCCTTTCTAAATTTGTTTTTTACTTTCTGACTTTTACGTTTCTAACTTTGTTTCTAACCTTCTTGTTAGAGTGAAGGCTCCTCTGGCCTCAGGCCCAGAGGGAAGCCAAAGCACTAGGTTTGAATTAAAACCTTTGGACAAGCTGGCATCCATGGAGCCACACCGAAGTGAAATAGAAATACAGATTTTTAACTTTTAGTAGAAATAGATGCTAAGTGCCTTAAACCTGAAAAAGCTGTAGCAGAGATCTTAAACACAGCTCTTGCTGCAGCAGTGTTACCTTTTCACAGAATTCTTTACTTTAGACAAAATCTAGATAGAATTACACTGTTCACATGTTTTAGATGGAGTGTTCACATAAACCATAAGAGCTGATAGAAACTGTATGTGCAAATCTGTGTAATACAGATGTAACACTTGTGTGAGGCTTACGAGTGTTAGAGCAGGATGGGTTAAGAAAACGAAAACTCGAATCGTGTGTTAATCTTATTGGTCAATTAACAAATAGAATCCACACTTCTGTAAGAAAAAAATATAGTGTATGGAGCATATAGAAGAAGCAGGTTTTGCCTGTTGCTGCTGCTTGGCTTTATCATGTAACCCCATTCGAACTCTGCCTTCAAGACAGCTGTGAGACCGTGAAATAAAGAACTCAGCAGAACAGCAGCCTCCTCTGCTCTTTCACCCTGGTCCGAGAAGGAGGGGTACCCTGTCAAAGGCTCAACACCTTCTGCCTTTGTGACTTTGTTTCTAAATTTCTACCTTTCTAATTTTGTTTGTTTCTACATTTTTTGTTTCTTTGTTTTTAACTTTCAACCTTTCTCCCTTTAGAAATTTGTTTGTTTCTTGTATTTTACCTCTTGGATTGTTTCTAAATTTCTGCCGTTGTAACTTTGTTTCTAACTTTCTACTTTTTAAATTTCATTTGTTTTTAACTTTTTATCATTCCTCCCAGCGGGGGATGTGTGCAGAATACCAAAACGTGTTAAGTTCTTCTTTTATGCATCAATAGACAAATGCTACTGATTTAGATGTAAATTCATTTTGAAATGAGCCAGCCCTCTCTGTCTACTCTGTCGCATACAGCAATATAAGAAGCTGGGAATAGAGATCCGCAGGTTTTGAGAATAAGGAGCCGGCGTTTTTCTGTAGGAAGGAAAGCAGCAAGCGCCTGGCCGCAGGAGCCGAGACGCTCGGGCTGCAGGAGCTGCAGAGCGCCCGGAGCCGGCTTTTCCCTGTGCTCTGTGCCTGCCCCCGGGCTGAGCTGGGCGGCGCTGCTGCCGCCTGGTGGCGAGAGCGCGGCACTGCCGCCCCCGACACGGCGCCCCGGCGCTGCTGCCGCCCGGTGGCGGCTGAGCCGAGAGGGCGGCGGCCTCGGTGGCTGCCGAGCGTGGCAAGGAGCGGGAGCGAGCGGGGCCGGGTGTGTCAGCGGAGGGGAGGGGCGAAGGGTGGTTCGCAGCGCCAAGGGACACGGCCGTGCACGAGCGGGGCCACAGCTATGGAAAGGACCGGGCGCCGTGCGGGGCGGTGACCGCGGGGAATGACAGCGCGGGGGGCGGCCCGGCGGGGCCGGTTTTGCCGGGCAGCAGAGGCGCGGTCGCAGCGCGACCCGGGCGGGAGGCACCGGGCGGGCACGGTCGGAATCGAGCCGCCCGCGTGTCGCTCTCAAGGAGGCGGCTCGGAAAGGAAGGCGCAGTTCCGCGCTCTCGGGACGGCGTTAAGTGACGTTTTTATTAGAATATTATAGTATTTATTTTATTTTATTATTTTATTATCTGCCAGGACCTTGCAGAGGGTGGTTTACACTTCCGCCACACTCAAGATGGCGGACGCAGTAGGCCCCCTGCGAGAGGTGTCCCTGCCGATGCCTGCCGCCGGTCGCGGAGCCGTCGCCCGCCTCCGGCGCGGCTGACCCCGCCAGTCGTGTCCTCGCACCGGGAAGCACGGCGGAAAATCGCGCGGAAAGCGCGGGGCCGGCGTCGGAGTCCGGGCCGGATTCAGGCAGCCGACTAGACAGAAGCCCTTGTGAGGGGCGGCGGGGGCCCTAAGTGTACCACACTAAAGATGGCGGCTCGACCGGAAGTGGCTTCTGCCAGCACCCAAGATGGCGGCGAAGGGCGGAAGTGTCGTCACTGCCGCACTCAAGATGGCGGTCGTGTGCACTGTTTTCTGACCTTCTCAATATGGCGGCAGGGAAGGCCCCCACTGCCCCCCCCCCAAGCTGCGTCTATTCGGCTGCCTGAACGCGACGCCGACGCCGACGCCAGCCCAGCGCTTGCGCGCAATTTTCTGAGGCGTTTCCCGCTACGCGGACAGCGACTGTGGGGTCAGCGGCGCCTGGGGCAGGCGGGAGCATTCAGGCAGTCGAATAGACGGAGCGGGGGGGGGGGGAGTCCTTCCGGCCGCCATCTTGAGAAGGTCGAATAGCCACATCGGTGTGGTACCGGCGACTCCCGCCCTTCTTCGCCAGGAGCGGCAATGGCGGGGAGCCCGGGGAGCAGCGCTGCCGGGCCGGGGGCACCGGCGCGGGTGCTCCGGGCTCGGAGGTGAGCGGGGAACGGGGACAGCCCCGAGCGGACGGTGGGGGCCGCGGGGGATCGGTATTCCGGCCCAGGGATGGCTGCCCCGGCCCAGGGATGGGTTCCTGGACTGTCTAATAATATTATATAACGATCGTACAAGGAGATCTGTATAAAAAAATCCTCCGTGGTCATCCTTCTCCCAGCCCCGCTGTGTTTTCAGGATCTTGGGGGAAGAGTTTGGGTCTGGACAAGGCTCTCGGGCACAGGGTGGGATTCTTGGGGTGCAGGGCCAGGATTTGGACTCGATGCTCCCTGTGGGTCCCTTGCAGCCCAGGAAATGCTGCGATCCTGTGCCTCTGAGGGTGAAATAAAGGGGAGCGGTGGCGTTTGTGCCCGCTGTGTTCACGGCCCCGCCGGCTCAGGGCGGGTTAAAGGCGCAGCTGCCCCGAGACAGCGGGACCGGCCGGGGCTGCTCGCTCCCGGTGCTGCCGCCTCGTGGGGAGAGCCCGGCACTGCAGCCCGCGCAGGCGCTGGACCACGGGATGGGCGTGGAACAGCAGCGCAGGGGATGCTGAGGCAGCGCAGGGAATGCTGCGGTCCCAGGGAAGGCTGAGGCGTCCCCTGCCCGGGGCACTCGGCAGCAAACCCCTGATGTTGAGCAGAAAAAGGAAAGTTCTGGGTTAGTGGGAGGAGGTTTCTGGAATGGAGCTGGGACAGGTGCTGATCCATGCATGGAATCACGGGCTGGTTTGGCTTGGAAGGGACCACCAGGATCATTTACACTCTGTTTGTTGTCTGATTGCACAGCGAAGAACATCCAGAACTGCCACCTCACCCTCACGGACAGCAGGAATGTCTTCCACAGCTCTTGTTTTGGAATGGGAATGGCTGTTGGGAGCTCTGGCAGGACCAGGTAAGAAGAGAAATGGGATCATTGTGGCTGCTGCTGGAGGTGGTTTTCTGCTTTCCGGCTGTTCTTCTCATTGATCCTTTCACAGCAGTGTTCTAGGGCACATTTGAGGGTAATTCCAGGAATTTGAAACCAGATAAAAACTGGTGGGGAAAAAATGTGAACGTGATCCATTTCTGGTAGTTCCAAGCTTCTCCCACAACACCGTTCCAGGGGAAAGCTGATAAAAGGGTAAAGACGCAGAGGAACAAGTGCTGTAAAGCCCCCTGGCGCTCTGAGAGAGCAAACCTTCCAGTACTCCCAGCAGATCTCTTGGAGAAAGTGTGGGATCACAAGGTTTTCCAGGAAAGCAAAACAAGGGTGGAGATGAGGGAATGGGCTTCCAGTTCTTCCTTGAGCTGAAAGCCGGGGGGAATTGAGAGGGGCCACAAGAACTGTTTGTGTAGGAAAATGGGAGTTTGGGGGCTGAATCTGAGTTTCCCTCTGGGGTATTTTTGAGGGAAAAGCTGAGGTGGTGTTCAAGGGAGAGAATGCACATTTTTGGGGTGGAAAAGGTTGAATCAATATTGTAGAGGAAGTAAAACGTTGGGGGTAAAAGTGGATGCAATCTGGAGGGGACAGATTGAATATTTTGGAGGCAAAATGGGGAACTGAGTAGTGGAGAGATGGGGAACATTTTGGAGGCAACACTTGACAAAGTCTCTGGGGTGGAGAACGACCACATTGAGGGAAAAATGAGGTGATGAGCAGTGGGCACGTAGGGAAGGTCGTGGGGGTAAATCTTGAGAAAAGCCCCGTGGTATTCAAGAAATCCTTGGAAGCAGGACTGAGGAATTCAGTGGTGGAAAAATAGGGGAATTTTGCGGGGGTAAAACTTTAAAAGATCTAAGAGTTGAGAGTGTGTGTTTTTAGGTAAAAAGGATGTCTTGTTGAAGTTGGACGCCTGGATTGTGGCATTTATGGATCACAGGGTGTTTTCCCAGAAAGTAGAAGATAAAGGAGACTCCCAAAGCCTCGGTAGCTGTGTTAAGAAATCCCTGCCAGGGAAGAAAGGTACCTAAACCTCCTAGAAGTAGGGACTAATTAGCATGGGAAGGGGAAAACCCACCCCCAGTGGGAGAGAGCGCGCCGGGTAAGGGAAGAGAAGGATGCCCTTAAGAAGAAGCAGGGAAGGTGAATTTCTCGGCTTGCTAAAATGTATCAAAAAGTTTGGAATCTGGGTCTGTGTGGAGGCCGGGATTTTCTCGGCCATATGCAGAGCCCAGCACTAGGAATAAAGGAATTCCAGGCTTTACAACGCCAAAAATGCAGTACCAGAGAGTTCTGTTATCCCGAGGACTTGGGGGATATTTGGCAAAAATTTCCGGGGGCCCAGGCTGGACCGAGCTTTTAACGCTCCCCGGATTCACGGGATCGGGGATTCCAGCGTGCCCTGCATGGGTTTTTTCAGGGAAGTCCCAAATCCTTCGTGTGAGCACGAAGCAGAATCCCCTGGGAGCTGTGAAGGCAACAGGATATTTCTTGGGAATTTTGAAGGGTTGGGTGAGTCCTCAGTGTTAGGTTGGAATGAATGCAAATTGTCCGGGAGTTGCTGGTTTGGGGATGGCCGGGTCTGGGTTTGGATTTGTGGGCACCGAGTGTTCCTTGTGTCAGCTTTAGGTCTTCTGGATTGGTGGGAATAGTCAGAGAAAAGAGAAGGCAATTGAAATGCGGAGCTCCATTCCCGGAGAAATGGTCAGGATGGGAGAGGAAAGGCTGTGGAGCTGCTGGGAGCTCGTGGAGAACGAAAGGATCTGAGGCCTGGAGGCAAAAGCTGTGGAACAAAGCCTGAAAAGGGTGTGGGGTGGGGCGGGAGGGGGAGGAGGGCACCGTGGTGGGGGGAAAGAGGGAAAGGATCCCTGCTCCGGGAATCCAGCAGGGACCAGGAGAGGATCATTTTCCATCCACTGCTCTCAGTGGAATCCTAATAAGGACGGTGGAAGGGAAGTGATTCGTTTGTTCTTAGGTTTGGAATGAAAGGTGCTCTTGCAGAGGGGACTATTGACCTGTTAAAATTCTGCTGGATACAGTAAAAGAGGGAGGAAGCAAGCAGCTGGGGAATGAAGGGGTGGATTTTTTGGTGGATACAGGGAAAGACACGGGAAGGGGCTCTCAAGTAAAATACACCTCACGGGCAGCACCAGGAGAAGCCTCAAGTGCCCTTTTTTTCCAAGCTCTGACATTCCAGAGGAGTAAGCAGTGGTCAGCCCATCACTTTCTGTATTCCTTGGATGCCCAGTGCTTTGTTGGGAAGAGATAATATTTGGAAATGAACAAATCCGGGGATGTAATTTCCTGATAGTAAAGCCCCAGAGAGCCTGGTTTTGATATCCTTCCAGCACCCAAACGCAGCAGAGGGAATCCTGGCGGAGCTGGAAAACGCTGTCGCTCCGTCGGTGGAATTCCTGGGAACTGGAAAGCAGCAGAAGCAGCAAGAACAGAGTTGGAAGCAGGCTCCAGCCGGGTAAGGCAGACACCAAATCCTTTGGAACTGGGCAGGGGTGGGAAGAATGAATTCTTACATTTGTAGCCCAGGGATTCCTGAGCAGGATCCCGGCAGGGAAGACTGCAGGGATCAGGCTGGGGCCTGATCGCAGCTGGGGGCAGTGAGCCTTGGAATTGGCTGAAGGGAAGAAAGAGGGATCCTTTGAGCACAAGGATCAGGTGTCAAATGCGGAGATGGCATCAGACAATTCCTCGGGAGGGTTTAGTTCCTGGGCCAAATCGATCTCCTGCCTTGTGAAGGAGCTCAGAGAGCTGGGAAGAGCCCAAGCAACGCAGGGAATGCACCGGCAGATAAAAGTGCCGGGGAACGGTGGGGAAAAGCATCCGAACAGGGGGCCTCGTTTTGTACAGGGACGGTACAAAAAATTGTCCGAAAGAATAGGAATGGAATGGGATTTTACGTATTCCTCGGAGGCCGCAATCCAGTGGGAAGGCTGAGAGAAAGAAACAAGGCCTAAAAAGGCAGATGAGCCAAATCTGCCCAAAGCCTCCAATGGCCACATTCCCTGGCATTGCTGAGGACTTCAGCCAAGCTCCAAGCAAAAGGTGAGCCCCTGATTTTGGTGCCAAGGGAAACTCCAAGTTAAGAATGATCCAAATATGAAGCGCTTCTCACAAAACTCAGCTTTGCAAACCTTTCTTTGGGCTAAAAAAGAAAAGATGGGAATGCCCTTGGCAGAAAAGCAGCTGTGAGGCACAGCAGGCTTCAAATGCCTGTCAGCAGGAGCTCCAGGAGAAACGGCTGCTGGCTCCGGGCATCCTGGGCTTTCCAGGCAGGTTTTGTAGCGGATTGCAAGGCAGTTTTCCTGCCTCTGGGGGGTGGCACCTGCATCCCGCTGGAAAGGGAAAATGTGGAGAGAGGGGCAAGCGGGAAGACGGTTGCTGATGTGTGTCCTTGGATCGCAGTTCCTCCCGGTGAGTCTGTGCTGCTGGAAGTTTGAAGGAGATCAGTCCTGGAGTACGTGTGGGTTCACCTGTGGGGTTTGGGAGCGACGCCAGACATGAAATTCCAGGGATGTTCCCTTTGCTGGAGTGAGAAGCAGTGGAAGCACTTTGCTGTCTGCTTCTTCATCGCCTTCGCCTCGGTCCCCTGGGGCTCCAGGTAATCCCCTCTCACCTTTGCTTTTCCAAGGGTCTCTAAATGAGGGCTTGAGCTTTGGTGTAGCTCCCTTTACAGGGAAGATCTGTTCCAGGAAAGGTCTCCTGGTCTGGACCGATGGCGTTGCAGGAAGAGCAGGAAACCCCGCAGCTCCTGTGGCTCCCTCATCCGATTTGCCTGCAGGCAGCAGCAAGGATCATTCCCAAGTGTCATCCCCTGGCTCCGTGACTCGGTGAGGTTGTGTTCCCCCAAAGGCCAGGGGCCGCTTTGTTTTGCAGCTCACGAAAGTCCAGCTCGGTGGTGCTGGGTTTGGTTTTTGTGTGTAATGAAGGCACTAAAAAATTCCCCTCCTTCACTGGCACAGCCCTGGAGTGGGAGCAGATTCCCCTTATCCCGCAGTTATCCCGCTCCTGCCCTGGATCCCTGCGGTGCCGTGTGTTCTCCAAGCTCACAGCACTGCTGGCTCTAAACAAGAAAAACAATCCCTGTTCCTTCTCTTCTCCGTCCTTGATGTTCCCAGGCCCTGCATCTCCCTGGCTATTCCCTGTGGGAGTCTTCATCTCCATCCCACCTTATCCCGATCAGGTAAGGGTCTGAGACGTGTTTAGCAGCAAATGCATTCCTGTGAAGAAAGCCAAGAGCAAAGAGCATCCAGATGCAGAGAAGTCTTTAGAAAAGCGTTCCAGACGTGCAAATGAGGGATGTGTCTTCCTGCATGTCCTGTTGTTTTTCTCTGTCGCGTTTTGGAAGGGTTTCTCTCAGTGATTTCCTGCAGTCCAGGTGCGTCCCTTCTTTTGTCCAAATCCAGGGCCAGAGGATCGAACAACTGACGAGTGGGGCCTGGGCTGAAAACGGTTCTCCTAAAATGAGGGAAACAATGCTAGAAGAGAAATGAGCATCCTTTTAATGCCTGGAATAAAAATGCTGGAAAAGGGCACTTTTTATTTGCTATGGTGTCATTCTCCTTTTTTTTTCCATAGCTAAAACTCCACGGTGAGCAATCAGAGCAGAAATAGGAAATGCAGGAGTCTTGGATTCCACAGTGGGATTAACTTCCCTTTTCTGCTCTCTTTCAGGACAGGAAAAACCACTGAACTCGCCCCATCTTTGGGACCAAGAGCTTTGGTGTTGGAGTAGGCAAAGCCAGCTAGGGCCCCCCTTGTCCTGCCCATGGTGTGGGTCAGGGACAGGCTCCTCTTCTCCTCTGTGCTGGGATGAACTGCCTAGGGAATGCTGTTTCTGACAGCCCGGTCCTAGCCCCGGCTACTGGAAATGGGCGGAGGTGAAGAGGCAAGTGCCAGAGTTGCTTGGGGATGATGGAATTGTGGTGTTTGGCTGTGCCCAGAGGGGCAGGTTGGGCATTTCTGTGTGTCTGAGGACCGGTTTGGGTGCTGGGGAGCCTGGGGAGCCAAGCTCTCAGTGCATTCCCAGCTCACCCGGGGGTGGGAGCTGGTGCAGGGCTGGGTGACAGCCTCTGGTTGGGCTCGGGGCAGGCCCTGGCCCCGGCACAGACACGCTGGGGTGGTTTGGGGCCGCTTGGGGAGCCGTGGGTGGAAAATGAGGGATGGTGCTGGGCAGAGCGATCGGCCTGCGCTAGTGTCAGCGCAGCCGTGCAGGGCACTGGGATCTGGGTAAAGCACCGGCTCTCCTGGTGTTCAGGGAAGCAAGGTCTGTATTTATCCATACATATTTATCCATACATATTTATCACTATATTTATCCATGGATTATCCATATATGTTTATCCATATACATTTATCCATATGTTTATCCACGTATTTACCCATGTATTTATCCCTATATTTACCCATGTATTTACCCAGGTATTTTATGAACACTCAAGTGCCATATCCATGTATTTTATGAGCACTTCCAGGGTTGGTGACTCCACCACTGCCCTGGGCAGCTGTTCCAGCGCTGGACAACCCTTCCCATGCTGGGCCAGGAGATGGATTCTGGAAATGCAGACTCTGAGGAGCTGGGGATTAAGGCAGCATTGGATTCCTTTATTCTCCCAGAAGGATAAAGGAGATTTATCCCCAGACGAACCAGAGGTGATCACACTGAGGTCATTAGTGGGATTTCTTCCTTACTCCCACAAATACCCACTGGGGTGACAGAGTTCCCTACAAGGGCAGTGTTGGTAGGAGCTGCTGGAATGTTTTGCTGTTTATTGGGATCCTCAGGATGTTTGGTGTCTCTCAGAGCTGTTCCAGGCTCTCCACAGACCCAAACGCTCCTCACACTTCTCCTCAGAGTAGAGAGGTTTCCCAGAGTGCTGGTTTTTAATTTCAGATGCTGGGATAACGACACGGCTTCAGGAGGCAGGAGACTCATTGTGCTGTGCCTCAGTCCAGGCAGAGACAACCCCCAGCTAATAAAAACCTCTTTAAAGCACAAAAAGTCCCATTAAACTGATATTATAAAGGCTGCAAATTGAAGCAGGCCTCAATCAGAAAGCAGCAGAATTTAATTCCCCCCCCTTGTCCATTTGCATGATGATCTCCTTCCTAATTGCCCATCTATGCTTTTCCCACAGAAGTGCTGTCCCGAGGTTGGAGATGGTTCCAGCTTTATGGAGCTTTGATCTTTATCTGGTTTTACTTTTTACAGAGCACAGAACCCGAGAGTGGCAACTGCTTTCCTCTTGTTCCTCCTGTGGCAGTGAACTGCTCTTCCCAAGGACGGCTGCAGGAATTCTCAGGCAGCATAACGTATGGAATGCCAGGCACGCTACAGAATTCCAGTGGGAGCAGCAGGAACTTCTGTTCTTTACTGGCAGGGCTGTGCCATGAAGGGGAGCTCGGAGATATTGGTCAGCTCAGGGAATGAGCCTGGCTCATGGTAAGGAAATTCACTGTGCAGTTACTTCGGGCCCTTCTCCTTCTCCTTCTCCTTCTCCTTCTCCTTCTCCTTCTCCTTCTCCTTCTCCTTCTCCTTCTCCTTCTCCTTCTCCTTCTCCTTCTCCTTCTCCTTCTCCTTCTCCTTCTCCCCTTCTCCTTCTCCTTCTCCTTCTCCTTCTCCTTCTCCTTCTCCCCTTCTCCTTCTCCTTCTCCCCTTCTCCTTCTCCTTCTCCCCTTCTCCTTCTCCTTCTCCTTCTCCTTCTCCCCTTCTCCTTCTCCTTCTCCTTCTCCCCTTCTCCCCCTCCTTCTCCTTCTCCTTCTCCTTCTCCTTCTCCTTCTCCTTCTCCTTCTCCTTCTCCCCTTCTCCTTCTCCTTCTCCCCTTCTCCTTCTCCTTCTCCTTCTCCTTCTCCTTCTCCTTCTCCTTCTCCTTCTCCTTCTCCTTCTCCCTCTCTTCCCAACACCAGTTCCAGACCTCAGTATAATCCATGTTCCCACAGCCTGACCTTGCAGTTTTCCCAGTTTAGCAGCCCCAGCCACACTTGCAGCCTCTCTGTCTGGACTTTGTCTTGCTGAAATCTCCCTTTGTTGATCCTTTGCTGCCTCACCTTTTATCCAGCAATAACGTGCAGTGGGTGGAAGCTTCTCAGAATTCCCTCCCTGTTCCACTGGAAACATTCCCAAGTGGAAGCAGCTGCACTGCCCATCAGCACTTGCCTGCTTTTAGGGGTGGTTGAGGCATGAAGGATGCAACAAATGGAGTTGGCTCCAAGGGGATGAAATGCTCCCCCTGAGGCTGCTCAGAGAGCTGGAGCTGAGGAATCCGGGTGGGAATCACTGCAGGAAAAAGGAAGGAAAAGAGAGCAGAGGAACAGGGATGCAATTCCAACCTCTCCAAAGACTGGGATGGGCACATTCACCATCACCATTTAATCTAGACACGATTTCTTCTTTGCCTCTGGCTGCCAGGAGCAGGATGAGCAGTTTAATGAGTTTAAATAGTGAATAGTTTAATTAGCTGGAAGAGACTGGATCAATAGCTGCTTAAACAAACAACTGGATCCCTGTTTCCAAGCTTGGATGTAGTTTTGGAAGGTTCCCGGCAATTTGGCAGGGATTAGTGATGCTGAGAATGTGCTTTTTTGTGGGTTTGGGGCTTTTACTCCTGTTCACGTGGCTGCTTTTTCTTGTTGAGTGGCAAACAGGAGGGAAAGAGCAACCACGGAAGGAATTCCACTCTTGCTGCTTGAAGGGATGGATCAGGAAGGGAACAGGCTGCAGGGAATTTGGAGTGCAAACTGAGATCTCTCCGATATTTTCGGCTCAGTCAGTCCATCAGTGCTTGGTAGCTGTTTAGGCCATGTGCAAGGTGAATGATGGTGCACATGGCAGAGCTGCTGGTGGCTCCTTCCCCTGCCCTGCTGTCAGTCACCCTGCAGGGTGCTGGAGCAGCGTGCCAGAGGCCGTGGATCCTATGGATCCCATGGATCCCAGGGGCGTGATCAGGAGCCTGAGCCTGCTGGCCACTCCTTGCTCTCTCTTATCCTGATTTTTCAGCTCTGCAGCGAATCCAGCTTGAGTTTTTCAACCCCCTAGAAACCCAGGGACCTTTCATGTCTGTTCTCAGATCTGGGATTTAAATCCAGCCCTTATCAAAGCACCCCGTGACCAGGCAGGCCCTGAATCCCAGCAGGGATCTGATAAAGAGGGACCTGACATCCTAAAGAAACCCTTTGAAATCCTGCTGGGATTGATTTGTATCCATAATGGAGCCCCGAGCTCTCTGCCAGGGAGAGATGAAGCTGCTCCTTTGCTTTATTATCCTCAGGCCCTTCCCAGCTTTGAGGGAAATTCAGTCCCTCTTCAAGCCCCAAAATCATGGAAAAGCTCCTTTGTATCCTCTCCACAGCCCCTACGTGGATTAATCAACTTTTTATTTGATATGGTGTCATTCTCCTTTTTTTTTCCATAGCTAAAACTCCACGGTGAGCAATCAGAGCAGAAATAGGAAATGCAGGAGTCTTGGATTCCACAGTGGGATTAACTTCCCTTTTCTGCTCTCTTTCAGGACAGGAAAAACCACTGAACTCGCCCCATCTTTGGGACCAAGAGCTTTGGTGCTGGAGTAGGCAAAGCCAGCTAGGGCCCCCCTTGTCCTGCCCATGGTGTGGGTCAGGGACAGGCTCCTCTTCTCCTCTGTGCTGGGATGAACTGCCTAGGGAATGCTGTTTCTGACAGCCCGGTCCTAGCCCCGGCTACTGGAAATGGGCGGAGGTGAAGAGGCAAGTGCCAGAGTTGCTTGGGGATGATGGAATTGTGGTGTTTGGCTGTGCCCAGAGGGGCAGGTTGGGCATTTCTGTGTGTCTGAGGACCGGTTTGGGTGCTGGGGAGCCCGGGGAGCCGAGCTCTCAGTGCATTCCCAGCTCACCCGGGGGTGGGAGCTGGTGCAGGGCTCTGGTCGGGCTCGGGGCAGGCCCTGGCCCCGGCACAGACACGCTGGGGTGGTTTGGGGACGCTTGGGGAGCACTGGGAAGAAAATGAGGGATGGTGCTGGGCGGAGCGATCGGCCTGCGCTAGTGTCAGCGCAGCCGTGCAGGGCACTGGGATCTGGGTAAAACACCGGCTCTCCTGGTGTTCTGGGATGCAAGGTCTGAGGGACTGGATTTACTTGGGGTTTTCCAGGACAGCAGGAAGAAGAAGAAATGTGGTGCCAGAGGTGCATCCCATCAGGTTGCATTTCCCTCTTTCCCATTTCCATTTCCTCAGTGCGGGTGTCCCCTGCAGCCCATGAGCACGGGGTCGGTGACAGCTCCCTGTCTGTAGAGGGATTCCTTATGGAACAAGGGCATATGATACCCCTGGAAAGACTGGACACTGCAGGGTTGCTGAGGAAAAGCTCCTGAACAGGCCCCTGACTGCAGGCAGCCCTGAGAGTCCTTGGCAAGGTATACAGCTGCCCGGCTCCCCCTCTGATTAGAGTCCATCTAGAGGGACTGGGCATGAATCTTTGCAAAAGTAGATATAAGTTGGCATAGTTGAACAATAAAGGGAGAAGGATGCTTAATCGTATCGGTGTACGTGTCGTTTATGCGGCCAGCTCTCCAGACTCAGTCCCTGACACCTGTCCTCCTCCTGTACCCCTTTTGTTGGACAAGTCTCAAATGGCAACACATATTCCCAAAGCCTGTCTGCTTCCTTAAATCCATGGACCAGCTAGTGCTGTCACTGAACAGCTGAAATGAGCTTTCAGAGCCTATAAACTAGCAGGAGTGACAAACAAATGGATTTGAATCTGGAAATAGGTGAGTTCCACCCACCCACTGCTGCTGATGCAGAGACTGGGGCTCAGGGCATCTGTGCAGCCCTTCCCTTTGGCACTGATCGTGCACTGGACTGTTGTGTTGCTGCCAAACCGGGCCTCAAACCAGAAGAAGGTAAGCCCTGACCATTTGCCCCTGAC